>NC_090755.1:8007681-8010181 GCF_036898095.1 Palaemon carinicauda
TCATAGTTTAAATATTTAAATGATTCCACCTCATCAATCCTTTCTCCTTCCAATAATATTTCATCTTCCATTGGATATTCCGTACTCATCACCTCTGTCTTTCTTCTCTTTTATCTTCTTTCTTCTCTTTATCTTGAGCCCAACGTCATGTCACATTTCATACATTCTGGTAGGCAAGCTTTGCAGGTCTCGTGATGTTCTACTAATAAGGGCAGCGTCATCAGCATACTCTAAGTCCGCTAATTTCCTTTTACCAATTCAGTCCAATCCCTCTCCACCATATATATATATATATATATATATATATATATATATATATATATATATATATATATATATATATATATATATATATATTCATTTATATATTTATATATCTACTTATGTATACATATATATATATATATATATATATATATATATATATATATATATATATATACATACATATATATATATATATATATATATATATATATATATATATATATATGTGTGTGTGTGTGTGTGTGTGTGTGTGTGTGTGTGTGTGTGTGTGAGCCCGGTGTAATGCAAAAAGCAGGTAAAGCTAAGACGTTATCAACCTTGGAGGGAAGATACTCCAGGAATTCAACCTCCTTGAGGTCCAGACTCTAAATCCCAGAGGTCGAGATATCAAACCCATTCGACGAATCCCACCTGGTCCCATCGGTTGTAGACCGTCCACGTGGACCTGACCCCAAAATAACAATGAATCATAAGCCAAATAAAAATGGTCTTGTAAATAAACAAAGGGAAACAGAGGAACTACATAAACTGAGTGGTATCACCCCTCCTCTTTCAAACAGTAAACTGATTTAGGCAGTTCGTTTGTATGGTTAGATCCAGAGTCAATACAAACCCATGCTCTTGAATTTTGACAGTACAGAGAGCTTGCTTGCTTGTAGATTGCCTGGCCCTTGCGGCCAAGCACGGGCTCTTGCAACACTGCAGACCGTAATGTGCAAAGAGAAACATACTGTATACATATACAACAAAGGGTTTCTGAGCCATCGTATACTGAGGGGTATTGTCTAGAGTCCGTTAGCTTCCGGTTAAGTCTCCAAGATTTAAAGGGATTAAAGTGTAAACTCTAACCGTCGTCCTTGTCCCTTGGGGCATATTCATGCTATTTATCACCTTAATCGAAGCCAAAAGTATCTCAACCATGATGCAAGCCTTAATCGAAGCAGTTTCGAGTATCTGACCTTTGAAATGACACATAGGCCTAGATCTAGAGAGTAATGTTGTATTACATTTTATATATGTACTGTATTTGATGTTTCTAATATTATCAATTAAGGCTAAACTCCGATTTTTCCTCTTTATTTTTTTCTACAGATCTTTGTTAATAGAGTTTTCTCTAAGAATTTTTCTTTATCAAAGCAATATCTTTGGGTACTTTCCTTTTAGCGTAAATGTTAGTAACAGAATGTTGCTTGTATAGTCTGTACAGACCCAAGCTGAAAGCTAAAAGACAGTCTTTCACCAGTGGCTTAATAATCCAGGTATGTGAATTTTATCATTTTATTGCTACATGTTCCTTTTGAAATTTCTTTATGGAAAGAAAGAAATCACGAAACATTTTGAATTTCATACCTTGCTTAATAGGATGTATTTTTTTCGTTCATATTAAAATTTTTATGTTTTGTACAGAGAGAGAGAGAGAGAGAGAGAGAGAGAGAGAGAGAGAGAGAGAGAGAGAGAGAGAGAGAGAGAGAGAGAGAGAGAGAGAGCAGTTACTGTTAATGTGTAATTAGAGATGAAAAGCGTTGCAATAAGTTTTACTATATCAGTCATTTTACGTCCTTAGTTCCTTAAAAGTAGTTTGCAACGTAAGATATATTTTAAGTTATTGATATGCGACAACTTCACTATATGGTATAAAGAAAACTTTGTAATTTATATATAATATTTATTATTCACTATATTTTCTACCCCACTACCCTATGTTGCTATCGTGAAATGAAGTACTATGCAACTACGGATTAAAAATTAAAATATAATTCACGAGGGCAAGAAAATGGAAGCTAGTATAGCTTATCCCTAAATAAATAAACGTTTTCTTATCAGATTTGTATGATAGAAAATAAGTTTTAGGGGTGACACTAATATTCTTATTTACACGTAGCCTAGAAATATATATGTTTTTTCTAATTTTCATCAGCGTATAATAACTTCCAGAGCATTATTTAGGGTTAATCTAATTCTAAGAGATAAGAAATTTCAATCAAAATAATCTGTGTGCATTAAAAAAGCAATATAAAAAATCCTTTTAAAGGTATTTTATTATATAAAATTTGCTCGTGTGTGAAGGAACGTAAAGGAAGGTAATAGCGTAAAGGGATATAAAATTTGGATTTTACTAGTCAATACCCATCAGAAAGTGATTGGTAATACACCTTTGATGGACATTGGTGATTTACAGCGTGGATGATAATGTGAGTTTACAAAACCGAATGTTATTGGGGCTTGATCTTGA
>NC_090755.1:8017681-8020181 GCF_036898095.1 Palaemon carinicauda
GAAGCGTGAAACGTTTATCAAATATCAAGATTTAAATATCTATAGATGCATGAAACGTTTGTCAAATATCAAGATTCAAATATCTATAGAAGCGTGAAACATTTGTCAAATATCAAGATTCAAATATCTATAGAAGCGTGAAACATTTGTCAAATATCAAGATTTAAATATCTATAGATGCCTGAAACGTTTGTCAAATATCAAGATTCAAATATATATAGATGCGTGAAACTTTTGTTAAATATCAAGATTCAAATATCTATAGATGCGTGAAACGTTTATCAAATATAAAGATTCAAATATCTATAGATGCGTGAAACGTTTATCAAATATAAAGATTTAATCATCTATAGATACATGAAACGTTTGTCAAATATCAAGATTTAATCATCGATAGATACGTGAAACGTTTGTCAAATATCAAGATTTAATCATCTATAGAAGCGTGAAACGTTTGCCAAATATCAAGATTTAATCACCTATAGATACGTGAAACGTTTATGAAATATCAAGATATGATTATTTATAGATACGTGAAACGTTTCTCAAATATCAATAATTAATTATCTATAGATACGTGAAACGTTTGTCAAATATCAACATTTAATCATCTATAGATACGTGAAACGTTTATGAAATATCAGTATTTAATCATAAATAGATAAGTGAAAGGTTTATAAAATATCAAGATTTAATCATCAATAGATACGTGAAACGTTTGCCAAATATCAAGATTTAATCATCTATAGATACGTGAAACGTTCATCAAATATCAAGATATAATTATCCATAGATTCGTGAAACGTTTTCCAAATATCAATTATTAATCATCTATAGATACGTGAAACCTTAATTAAATATCAAGATTTAATCATCTATAGATACGTGAAACGTTTATCAAATATCAAGATATAATTATCCATAGATACGTGAAACGTTTGCCAAATATCAAGATTTAATCATCTATAGATACGTGAAACGTTCATCAAATATCAAGATATAATTATCCATAGATTCGTGAAACGTTTTCCAAATATCAATTATTAATCATCTATAGATACGTGAAACCTTAATTAAATATCAAGATTTAATCATCTATAGATACGTGAAACCTTAACTGAATATCAAGATTTAATCATCTATAGATACGTGAAACGTTTATCAAATATCAAGATATAATTATCCATAGATACGTGAAACGTTTGCCAAATATCAAGATTTAATCATCTATAGATACGTGAAACGTTCATCAAATATCAAGATATAATTATCCATAGATTCGTGAAACGTTTTCCAAATATCAATTATTAATCATCTATAGATACGTGAAACCTTAATTAAATATAAAGATTTAATCATCTATAGATACGTGAAACCTTAATTAAATATCAAGATTTAATCATCTATAGATACGTGAAACGTTTATCAAATATCAAGATATAATTATCCATAGATACGTGAAACGTTTGCCAAATATCAAGATTTAATCATCTATAGATACGAGAAACGTTCATCAAATATCAAGATATAATTATCCATAGATTCGTGAAACGTTTTCCAAATATCAATTATTAATCATCTATAGATACGTGAAACCTTAATTAAATATCAAGATTTAATCATCTATAGATACGTGAAACCTTAATTAAATATCAAGATTTAATCATCTATAGATACGTGAAACGTTTATCAAATATCAAGATATAATTATCCATAGATACGTGAAACGTTTGCCAAATATCAAGATTTAATCATCTATAGATACGTGAAACGTTCACCAAATATCAAGATATAATTATCCATAGATTCGTGAAACGTTTTCCAAATATCAATTATTAATCATCTATAGATACGTGAAACCTTAATTAAATATCAAGATTTAATCATCTATAGATACGTGAAACCTTAATTAAATATCAAGATTTAATCATCTATAGATACGTGAAACGTTTATCAAATATCAAGATATAATTATCCATAGATACGTGAAACGTTTGCCAAATATCAAGATTTAATCATCTATAGATACGTGAAACGTTCATCAAATATCAAGATATAATTATCCATAGATTCGTGAAACGTTTTCCAAATATCAATTATTAATCATCTATAGATACGTGAAACCTTAATTAAATATCAAGATTTAATCATCTATAGATACGTGAAACCTTAATTAAATATCAAGATTTAATCATCTATAGATACGTGAAACGTTTATCAAATATCAAGATATAATTATCCATAGATACGTGAAACGTTTGCCAAATATCAAGATTTAATCATCTATAGATACGAGAAACGTTCATCAAATATCAAGATATAATTATCCATAGATTCGTGAAACGTTTTCCAAATATCAATTATTAATCATCTATAGATACGTGAAACCTTAATTAAATATCAAGATTTAATCATCTATAGATACGTGAAACCTTAATTAAATATCAAGATTTAATCATCTATAGATACGTGAAACGTTTATCAAATATCAAGATATAAT
>NC_090755.1:8022681-8027681 GCF_036898095.1 Palaemon carinicauda
TAGCCCAGTAAGGAAAGGAAAGAAGGAAAAATAAAATATTTTAAGAAGAGTAACATTAAAATAAATATTTCCTATATAAACTATGAAAACTTTAACAAAACAAGAGGAAGAGAAATTAAATAGAATAGTGTGCCTGATTGTACCCTCAAGCAAGAGAACTCTAACCCAAGACAGTGGAAGACCATGGTACAGAGGCTATGGCACTACCCAAGACTAGAGAACAATGGTTTGATTTTGGAGTGTCCTTCTCCTAGAAGAGCTGCTTACCATAGCTAAAGAGTCTCTTCTACCCTTACTAAGAGGAAAGTAGCCACAGAACAAATACAGTGCAGTAGTTAATGACTGGTTTTATAGCCCAGGGCTTTCGTGAAATGACTAGTTCATATGAATTTTAGGTCAATAGTGTAAATTTGCTTGTATGTAGTATATGCTTCCGCCAAACGAGTCAGTGAGCTGCACGGGCTGTCGTACGAGGTCTCACACTCGAAGGGTTGGAAAGACCTGAGTTTTAAGTTTCTCCTGGGCTTTGTAGCCAAGACCCAAAATCCTGCCTTCTGGGATCCCAAGTTCGAAAGCTTTTCGGTCCCACGTTCAGACAATCCCGAAGACTTATTGTTATGCCCGGTCAGGTCGGTCAGAAAGTACCTAGAAAGGACAGCCAGACTTCGCCCTGAGATCAAGAGTCTGTTCGTCTCCACAGGCCCGGTTAAGAAAGCGCTGTCCAGAAACACCATCTCCTTCTGGCTCAGACAGGTCATAAAGAGGGCTTATGACAGTGACGGTTCCACGTTGCCAGGTAAACCTCGACCCCATGACAGGGGTCTCAGCACCTCCTTGGCCTTCGACAAGAACATGGCATTGGGCCAGATCCTGAAAGCAGGTACGTGGGCCAGGCAGTCTACGTTTACCGCCCATTACCTGAGAGACTGTACAAGGAAGTCCCTGGACTCCTTCTCCATCGGACCGGTCATTTCCGGGCTCCAACAGGTTTAAGGTCAAAGCCCCTGGGAAGATCGTGGGAAGTAATTCCAAACGACACAAATTCCTCCTTACTACCCCCTTTCCTGCTTCCCCCTGTTCCCTTTCCTTATCCTCCGCCCATGTGAGAGTTGATCGTTGGAGACGCCTGTACCAACCGTGTGTCACACGATCGTACATAAATTATTCTTTATATATTATGCTTGTGTCTGCACTCTTCCCTCGCACTAAAAAGAACCAGAACAAACATGTCTATGTGTCGCCTATGTAACATTGTCATTTCTCAAACATGTATTTTCCTGTTGCCTTGAGGTTTTGTATATAAAGGAGAGTGTTCTTTAATAATACTACCCAGTTGATTGCTTCCTGCCTTTGAGTCATAACCTTTCTCTCGGCCGTCACATTGGTGACCCCGGAAGTCGACTCGCTTCCACCGCCTTCCACCCCCACGCCCTCGCCCCTCCATCGTTGGTACTATGACGGACTCTACGGCTGTTGGCGCTACAGCCACTCCATTCAAACTTTCATTGTTTGCCAGCGGAGAGGCGTTTGCTTGGTTTCAGCGCGCAGAAGTCCAGTTTCGCATCAGGGCCGTGACTCGCTCAACCACCAAAGCAGATTATGTTCTCGCAGCGATACCCGAGGACACCTTCCCACAAATATCCGACTGGCTTTGTGAACAAGGAGACACCCCAATAGCGTATGACGCCCTCAAAACATACCTTCTGCAGCAGTACTCGCCGTCGCCAGCCGCCCGTATAGCAAAGCTTTTTCAGCTCTCGCAACAACCGTTGGGGGACCAAAGGGCTTCGCTTGCCCTCAGGGAAATGACCAGTATCGCTCGCCTTCAACCTGCCGCAGACGGCTCTCCTCGTGAGGTGAACCTACTTCATGCCCTTTGGATACGCCGTTTACCTGGACCTATACGCGCTGCCATACCCGATGTCGATAGTTTACCCATAAAGGACTTGATGACCAAAGCCGACGCCCTTATGGACAGCCACTTCAAGACCTCCATAAACGCCTCCACCCCTGACGAAGAGGATGCCTATTCAACGTCAACCAAAGCTGACATGAATGCCGTATGACATACACGCCTACCCCGTGACATGCCGAAGCAGCGACAAAGCCGCCTACCACCCACCAATCGCTCGCGCCCCAATGAACGACTTCTACAGCCACTTACTACCTCTCATCCGCCGTAGTTTTGCTACTACCACTTCAGATTCGGGGCAACCGCGAAGAAATGTGCCAAGGATTGTCAGTGGCCAAAAAACGTGTAAGTAGGCCATCGCTCGTGGCGGTGGCCTCCCGTGTTTCTAATCTTTTCTTTTTACAGGATGCAGGAACGGGCGTGCGATTTTTGGTAGACACGGGTGCTTGTCGTTCTCTTTTGCCAAGGAAACTCTTCAAGGCACGACATAGTCTGTCTATATCTGCCGACGTCCGCTTGGTAGCTGCCAACGGATCTGCGATACCCACCTACGGTTACGAGAACCTCACATTATCGTTCGGAAACGGTAAATTCAATTGGAAGTTTCTCGTTACTGACGTCACAATGCCAATCCTCGGTGCGGATTGCCTCTCTCATTTCCACCTTCTGGTTGATGTCGCCCACCGAAGATTGGTCAACGCAGACTCGTACTTGTTGACACCTCTTCAACCCGGCCCCTCTAACCTTGCTCTCCACATCAGCGCACCCACGGATGCCTACGCCCACCTCCTCACGTCGTACCCGGAAGTTTTCCGTCCAGAACTTCGCCAAACGCCCACGGTTCATGCCAAGCACGGTATTTATCACCATATCAAGACGACGGGACCCCCAGTCTTCGCAAAATTCAGACGTCTGGCACCAGAACGATTGGCAGCCGCCAAACAGACGTTCGCCGAAATGGAGGAAATGGGCCTTTGCCAAAAGGCCTCCAGCCCATGGTCATCACCCTTACACATCGTTCTGAAGAAAGACGGCTCCCTCCGTCCGTGCGGGGATTTCAGGCGCCTGAACATGCAAACAGAACCGGATCACTACCCCCTCACAAACATTGCCGACGTGACCTCCTACCTGCACAAAGCAAAGGTTTTCTCTACGCTCGACCTCCTGAAGGGGTATTATCAGGTGCCTATGAACCCAGAAGACATCCCCAAGACCGCCATCACCACTCCGTTTGGTACATACACCTTCAATTACTCCTGTTTTGGCCTTCGTAATGCTGGGGCCACGTTTCAACGTCTCATGGATGGCATCTTAGGGGACCTCCCTTTCTGTGTATGTTATGTGGACGACATACTTGTGTTCTCCTCCTCAAAAGATGAACACCTCCGTCACCTGCGCATCGTGCTCGACCGCCTGCAACAAAACGGCCTTGTAGTCCGGTACGACAAGTGTACCTTTGGCGCCAACGAAGTGTTGTTCTTAGGGCACCGCATCACTCCTGAAGGAGTCCACCCCCTCCCTGAGAAGGTAGCAGCCGTTCAGGACTTCCCCGTGCCCTTGACCGTCAAAGCTCTGCAGGAATTCTTGGGCATGATCAACTATTATCACCGTTTTCTGCCGGCCATTGCAGCCACTCTTGCTCCCCTCTACGCCTCCCTCAAGGGCAAGCCAAAGGACCTGAAGTGGGGTCCCCTTCAAGATGCAGCCTTCTGCAATGCAAAGAAGGCCCTATCAACTGCTGCGGCTGTCACTTTTCCTATCCCACATGCCCCTCTCCTTCTCTCCACCAATGCCAGCGATGTCGCTATTAGTGCAGTACTCGAGCAGGTGGTCAATGGCTCGCCCCGCCCATTGGCCTTCTTCAGCAGAAAACTGTCCAAGGCAGAATCGGGTTATTCTACCTTCGATCGGGAATTGCTGGTGGTGCACTTGGCTGTCCGTCACTTTCGCCATTTCTTAGAAGGTACGCCCTTCGTCATTCGCACAGACCACATGCCTCTGGTGCACGCCTTCACTCCACAGTCTGACGCCTGGTCCGCCCGTCAACGCCGACATCTCTCCGCCGTGGCTGAATACAATTGCACCCTTCAATACGAACCTGGGAAAATGAATCCCGTTGCCGATGCCTTGTCAAGAAACACGTTGGCTGCCGTTCAACTGGGATTGGATTACAACGCCCTGGCTGAAGCCCAACGACAGGATCCAGAGTATCAAGCATGTAGGACATCCTGCACGTTCCTCCGTTGGGAAGACTTTCCCCTCGAAAACTCCAACACCACCTTCCTCTGTGACGTCAGTACTGGTAGACCGCGACCTTGGATTCCTGCTCCCATGCGACGGAAGGTGTTTGATTTCATTCACGGCCTTTCACATCCCTCGTGCCGTTCTACTGCACAGCTGCTGAAGGCAAAGTTCATTTGGCATGGCATTTTTAAGGATGCTAAGGATTGAGTCCGCGCCTGTACTTCTTGCCAAACTTCCAAAGTACATCGACACACGGATTCAGGAGTGGGCACCTTTCCTCAACCTCAGCTTCGTTTCGCACACATTCACGTCGACGTTGTAGGCCCCCTACCCACATCACAAGGACATCGTTACCTGTTTACCGGCATCGACCGCTCCACTCGTTGGCCTGAAGCCATTCCCATGGAAACTGCAACATCTGCCTCATGTACATCTGCCTCATGTACATCTGCCTTACTCTCTGGATGGATTTCAAGATTTGGTATCCCTGAGCATATTACTTCTGACAGGGGAACCACTTTCACCTCTCAATTGTGGACATCATTAGCGAATCTCCTGGGCATCACCCTACATCAGACAACGGCCTACAACCCCGCTGCCAATGGAATGGTTGAACGTTTTCATCGCACCCTCAAAGCAGCTTTGATGTCCCTCTGCAAGGATTGCAACTGGTTTACTCAGCTTCCCTGGGTCCTCCTGGGACTAAGGACCACTCCTAAAGACGCCCTCGACGTCTCGGCAGCTGAAATGGTGTATGGCGACCCGTTGGTCGTCCCTGCCGAATATTTTCCTTCTACAACCTCCTCCGACGATCTCCAGCGCATACGTCATGTCGTGGGAAAAT
>NC_090755.1:8032681-8035181 GCF_036898095.1 Palaemon carinicauda
TTTAAAGGCTCTGGAGCCTAAAGTAGACATATATCTAGGTTCACGTGTAAATAAATCTATGCCAGGGCTTTGATTAAGCCCTGACTATTTTTCCCTGTTGGAGCCCTTGGGCTTATAGCATCTTGCTTTTCCAACTAGGGTTGTAGCTTGGATAGTAATAATAATATTAAACATAATAATATATGGATTGCTTTGGCAATTAAAAGGGTTAGATACGATGTTTATTTGTTTCTCAGAGAGAGAGAGAGAGAGAGAGAGAGAGAGAGAGAGAGAGAGAGAGAGAGAAAAGGGGGGGGGGCGTCATATTTAATACTTTAATGGGCAATCATCAGTGAATAATAGGGATTAACATATTAGTGAATTATGAATGTTTCGGCAAATATTTATTGAGTAGGCCTAGATGGTTCCCATTTTTTATCGGTAAGTTAGATTTACAAAAGAAATGTCTTTATTTAGATGATTTACCAACGAAATACGGTTATAGTTCAAATATCAGATGCATTGTCTTTTTTCTTTAAGATGGTGGTAAATTACTTTGGACAAGTTTTATAATAATAATAATAATAATAATAATAATAATAATAATAATAATAATAATAATAACTTTTATCATCATCATCATCATTATTATTATTATTATTATTATTATTATTATTATTATTACTGTTTTCATTAACAATGTCATTACCGTTATCATAAACTTTTCGATATCTTCTTATTCCATTAAAGTGGAACAGTACTAAATGACCTTCAATGTGACAAAAAAATGAATACTTTTATAGAAAACCAATTGGAAATTGATTGCAAAATAAACAAACATAAAAATAAAAACATGCATTAACAACAGTAAATCAGACCAACAATAGTTATAATGCAAAGTAGTTTTAACATTTTGTAACCACCTATAGACGGAACTGCATCAAGGTTCTTAACAATGCTAATAATACATTAACCATGATTCTCCCTGTAGAGGGGCAGGGCCGTAAGTGCAAATCTTGCGGTCAACTGTAAGCATTATTTGCTGTTTACCTTCGGTCATTTCTGCACTTGCTTTAAAGGTTGCTCATGAATGGCAGAGGCAAGGGACAGTGACATTGCCCTATCACGCAGGGCAATGCCCTAGAGACTGACCATATATTATATGATCAGCGCCCAAGCCTCCTCTCCACCCAAGCTATGACCAGGGAGGGCCAGGCAGTGGCTGCTGATGACTTAGCTAGACCTATAGGTTCACCCAAACCCCCCAAACTTAGCTCACAAGAATGGTGAGGTTGCAGACACTAATGGCACTAACGAGTCTGAGCGGGACTCGAACCCCAGTCTGTCAAACACCAGACAGAGACATTACCAATTAGGCCACAACAACTCTACTTTATCCTCGTTTTGCTTCCTTCTATTTTTCCCATTTAGCTGCAGGATTTTCCCATAGTTACATTTGAGCTCCCAATTGTCTCACAGGCCCCATCACAGTCTTGATTCATCAAATTAATAAATCTATGTCCAATGATTCTGACATGATAATATTCTTTGAATTTTCCTTATCATTCAGTGATGTATTCAGTAATGTCATAAGTATGACAGTTAAGATCCCTATCCCTTTGCTGTGTTCATTCTTTAGACCTTCCAAAGAAATATATATATTAGTCTTAACTATTTAATCTTTGAAAGACATTGCCTCACTATGTTATGAGTCATCTTGGAATTTGCCATGGCAGCGCTGCTATTGGCAAGACATATGTATGTATATATATATATATATATATATATATATATATATATATGTGTGTGTGTGTATATATATATATATATATATTTATATTTATATGTATTTATATTTATATATATATATATATATATATCTATATTTATATTTATATATATATATATATTTATATATATTTATATATATATGTATATATATATATATATATATGTATGTATATTTATATATATATGTATATATATTTATATTTATATATATATATATTTATATATATATATGTATATATATGTATATATATATATATATATATACATATATATACAATTTAAATTTATATTTCTAGTCCAATGCAGGACAAAGGCCTCAAACATGTCCTTATTCAGGTCTGGGATTTGGATACTTTTCATCACCACGTTGGAAAGTACAGATTTATGTTGGGAGACTTTTGTATAATCGCTCATTTATTCTTAGCAACTATAATAACAATAATTATAAGCTTTGTATCTTAAAAAATGCAAATATCCTCATCATTCTAACTTTCCGATAAGTTTTTATCTGGTTTAATCAATGGAGTCCTTTCCTTTATTCTTAGCAACTATAAATAACAATAATGATAAGTTGTGTATCGTCAAAAAATATGCAAATATTATCATTTTAACCTTCCTGTGAGTTTTTGTTAACATTGCTCCTCTAATTATCTTGGGAAATCTTCTTTGTATACTCCGCTTGATCTCTCGTGACCTTTAGTTGAGGTCAAAGTCCCCATTTCTCCTTTAT
>NC_090755.1:8040181-8092681 GCF_036898095.1 Palaemon carinicauda
TTTCCAACTAGGGTTGTAGCTTAGCCTTTAATAATAATAATAATAATAATAATAATAATAATAATAATAATAATATATAGCCAAAACTCTTGTCTCGTTATTATTATTATTATATTATTATTATTATTATTTATTATTATTATTATTATTATTATTGTTGTTGTTGTTGTAGTAAAATAGACCTTATGGTCCAAATTAATGTTGTTATTTATACTGAATATTTCTATCTTAAAAAAAAAAACTTCCAATATGACGTGAACTAATTGTCTTGCAAAATTTTGTAGTTTATTATGCTTCTAAACAGAGAATATCCAAATCACAAAATTGTGGTCCAACTTCTGTTTGTTCATCGTAACTTGAGAACACAGCCCTTTAAATAATAGAAACAAGTATTAAATTTTTCTCCATTCGTAGTTATTATGCAAATGTGTTCATGAGAGAGAGAGAGAGAGAGAGAGAGAGAGAGAGAGAGGATTTCAAGTGTCAGGACTGAGAAGGAAAAGCTGTTTCGTGGTAAATAGAATTTATTTTACTAAAAGATATATCGTTATGTAGTTTATATTATCAATGCAATGATGATAATAATAATAATAATAATAATAATAATAATAATAATAATAATAATAATAATAATAATAATAATACTGAGAAAGTTTTTCTACCAAGTTCTGTCAATCGTGTGTTGCTAACTGTCACACTCTCTCTCTCGGCTTCCGTCATCCAAGCATAGCCTCGATAAGTATCAGAGGGTTCGTTCGAATGTTGCATTGTGGCTGTGGCTTCGGTTTTATTTTAGAACTTTTTTTTTTTTTTGCAAAATATAGCTCCTAAGATTAGATATAGTTTTATAATTAGTCTATTTTGCTCGAATGTAGATTATAAGTCAGTAGTATTGAGACTGAGTTCAAGTTCTGTAACCGTGTTGGTTTGGATTGCTTTGAGCTTTGTTCGAACACCGCTTTGACATTGAGACTAACTTTGAACTTTGAATATACCAGTGATTGAGTTTAACGTTTTTATGTGGTTTGTAATCGATTGTAGTTAGTATCGTAGGTAGGTTTGAAATTCTGACTAATCTGTACTCTAGAATAGATGTAGGAATCCGACTGAGCAACTCTCTCTCTCTCTCTCTCTCTCTCTCTCTCTCTCTCTCTCTCAACATTTTGCTCGTTAATGTGTCAATATAATATGACGCCAGATAATCTATCTAATATACAATCCTCATACTGCAATACTGCAGCTGAGTAATCTGTGGTTAGATGTTAAGTTCACACTTTGTAATTTATCGCAAAGATAAACTGAAAGTTTTATATGGGTAGAAATAGATCTTAAAATCGGATAGATGCTCATTACTTTAAAATGGCTTGTAATTTATAAACAATCTTATCAATTTACTACTTAAAAATTCGTTAATAATGCTAAAAAATTCATTCACTCCAAAATGTTTCAGTTTGAAAACAAGAGTTTCATGATTAACACGATCAAATACCACTAAAATTAAGGCCAATCATTTAAACTTCTTGACCAAAATAAACATTGTTATTAAAATTAATCAAATTATTTATATTATAATTATCAAAACTATTTTTATTATTAAAATTCTTATAGATACCGGAGATTTGTTTTTCTAAACAATTTAAAGCCGATCAGAAATCAGAGATTTTAAAAGTTATACATCCACCCGGAAACAGAAGACCAGAATTAACCTTTAAATATTCTCGTCATGTATCCACTTCCAAATATAGTACTTGGATGCAAGTACTACTGGCTCCATTGGCGGTCACTTGCTCTTCTATCTTCAATATCAATTAGTTTTATAAACAGTAACGTCATATATTATCAATAAATAATCAGGAAGTCCTATACATGCATACTTACATACATATATACATACGTACACAATGTGACTTCCTATATACTGTTCTGTATACGTGGTCATGTGATATGTCATCATTTTTACAGCCCCGAGAATTAGGTTCGGTGAATAAAAAGAAAAAAAAACCTGTTTGTACCTTATCTTCCTACTTCTCCAATTCTGCTTTTTACTCTAACTTCTTTATGTTCATCTCCCTTGCTTTGTCTTTCTTCGTAATATTATCAATTTACTACATTGAAAACAGAGGAATTATAATAATTAGAATGTCATTTCTCCATCCCCCTCTCATTTTCAAGCTTAGTCCTAATCACGGTCCAGATACCTTGGCCCTAATATTCCAGACCTCTCTATAGTAATTGTTCGCATAGATTCAAAGGGAACACGGTCATCTGACGAACTTTTCGAGCGAGGAGCATCGTTTGAAAGGGAATTAAATTCTCTTCAATGTTAATTTGTTCCTCTAAAGGATAAAAAACGATTTGGGTTCAATCTCCAAAATGGCTCGGCTCCCTAGCTAACGTTCCTATGTTCTTGGAATCACAAATAGCCGAAATCAATAGACCGATATCTCTTACTAAGCTATTATAGGTTGAAGCTGAAGCTGACTGGTATTGCACTCTCTCTCTCTCTCTCTCTCTCTCTCTCTCTCTCTCTCTCTCTCTCTCTCCTGTAGAGAGTAGGGTTCCCCAGCCGTATAGGACTAGGAAAGTATTGTGTGATATGAATATTAGATACAGAGTACACATAAGCACATGCTCGTGCGATTAATCTAATCTTTTGAGCTCTGAACACGTGTGTACCTGATAGAAATGCTATCGCTTTTAGTCTTTTTAAATTACCTGGCTTCCTATAAAGAGCACATGTTCACACACCTGTGAAACTCCTGGTGTTTAAGCGTTTTATTTCTTTTAGATTTATAAGGTTGTGAACTAACGAGAGAATGATTAGCTTCTCTCTCTCTCTCTCTCTCTCTCTCTCTCTCTCTCTCTCTCTCTCTCTCTCTCTCTCTCTCTCTCTAATGGTTGTTTACCGTTGCAAGAAGGATTATCATGTTCATTGTTATAACTTGTGTATTATAATTTTGATAGAGATGAGATTGAAAATGTAGGCCTACTGCTAAATAATTCTTTCTGATTATGCATTTGATTTTGATAAATAATAATAATAATAATAATAATAATAATAATAATAATAATTAATTAATAATAATTATTATTATTATTATTATTATTATTATTATTATTATTATTTTATTATTATTATCAAAAGAAGAGGACATAAAATCATAGGACCAGGCAGGAGGAATTAAATGTCTTTCCCTTTTACTGTAAATAAAATAAGTAAATTAATATAATACGAGGACAAAGAAAACAAGGATGTATAAAAGCTAATCGATTTTTATAATATATTGTTTCCTGGATAATTTGGTCCGGTACACTAATGACGATGATGGAGCATATGATGGGGCGTAACAGAAGCCTCAGACGAAGGCTGAACTAATTCCTCGACCTAGGGTTGCAGGCATTTACACACACACACACACACAATATACTGTATACAGTACCACAATGAGGGATAGTCACTTGTATGCAAGTTTTCGTTCAACTTTCAAGTTACGTAAAAGTATATTTTTAAAATTCTTCGAAATAGATTTTGATTAAATTTATTCCTGTTTTTAGGTTCACTCAGGTCAACATGCTTTCGAAATTCTGTTCTAATTTTTATTTTCCTTTATCAACTACTTTACGCTAATACTTGATTGAACTTTATTTTAGAAAATGGTTTTTCCCTCTATATATATATATATATATATATATATATATATATATATATATATATATATATATATATATATGTGTGTGTGTGTGTGTGTGTGTGTGTGTGTGTGTGTTTGTGTGTGTGTGTGTGTGTGTGTGTATATACAAATGGGATTCAGCTTATGGTTTAAAATTTAAGATTAGATTAAGTCTTTTTATTGTTAACGAGATAGCACAATTTATTTTGATACCATAGAAAATTACTCATAACATTGTACTCATTTTAGTTGTTAGTTTAGGTTGCTCTAATATCAACCACTGTTTACTCTCATGATAATTAGATTCAACAAATAAACAGTCTATGGAAATGACATGATCAAAATAGAATAGTAATTAAGAGTCACGAGTTCTCACGTGATGTGTCATTCTTTGTTCAGATCCTTTCTATAGACGGCCTTGATCTACAATGGGATAGCTGTGGTTGAGTGGCAGTGATATAACGTGCACTAAAGTTATCTGATGTCACCCATGTTCTGCACCATCATGCCCTTATAGGGCAGTAAACACCAGTTATTGTGTTTTGCAATGCCCTCATGCAAAGGTCTAGTGATGCTTTCCCGGCCTATATTCGAGTTCTCTTGCTTGAGGGTACACTCGGGCTCACTGTTCTATCTAGTTTCTCTTCCTCTTGTTTTGTTAAAGTTTTTATAGTTTATATAGAATAAATTTATTTTGGAGGTGTTGTTGTTCTTGAAATATTTTATTTTTCTTTGTTTCCTTTCCTCACTGGGCTACTTTTCCCTGTTGGAGCCCTTGGGCTTATAGCATCTTGCTTTTCCAACTAGGGTTGTAGCTTGGCTATTAATAATAATAGTAATAATAATAATAATATAATAAAAATAATAATAATAATAATAATAATAATAATAATATTAATAATAATAATAATAATAATAATAATAATATATCTGGGGAGACATGCAACTTAGAATGAATATTTTGCAACACCGATGCATGACGCCGTGGAGTTGAGTTTAAATATCTCTTATAATTACAATAGGAAAGGTTCGCGTGGTTACTCTAATGAAATGACATTCTCTAAGAAGACATTTACCCAGTGGAAGAATTTTCAGAACAATGAAACCTATTTAAATAATACAAGAAAACCGCGCATATTGATTCCTGAGCCAGGCGAGTGTCAGCTAATGTTGACGTCATGAAGTTGATTCTCGAATGCATTGAGGGTTCTAGGATTTAAATAGATATTTAAGTAACTAAAACTTAGGAGCCATATTTATCATTATAATAATAATTAATATAATTGCTTTATTTATCTAAAGGTAATCAAACTGCTCAAAAGAAAAAAAGAAAAAGTTTAGGATTAGTGGCAATGAATGTTATGACGTCACAGTGCGTGACGTCACAGCACAACAAGTATGGCCGCCGTCTTTTGGTAAATATGTGGATTCCGTAGTGGATTTGTAAGTGAATACCGAGAGACTTTATGCGAATGGTCATCAAAATGAAGAATCGGGTTACGGGATCTATTATTCGGACCCGTCGTATCGTCAAAGAAGGGATGGTGGTGAGTATTAAAGAGAATATAGCTATGTTTACGTGGAGGACATTACCTTTAGGCGAGCTAACTCGCAATTTTCCTGTTGTCGAATTCGGTGCTAGAATGAACATTTAAGACATCCTTTAATGGCTAGGATTGTTTTTCAAAGGATTTCACTTCGGGATATTATATATTTATTAGATAGAAAACCAGAATACATTATATTTATTACATGACCAATTCTCCAAGAAGAGAATGTTACGAAAGGTCACGAATTCATCATTCTAATGAAAAACAGGTCTTTCTCGATTCTGTTTACCAATCAAGCTTTTATACAATTTTTACACGTTTTAGTATATTTGTACTGAAATCAGAGCATTGGTGAAATTATAGAATAACCGTAAGCCCCTATGGTTGGCTAGCCAATCTGACTATGATAGGTTAGGCTAAGGAAGGAAGACTATGGATATTATATTTATCCGTTCACGTTTGGTTAATTTATTTCTATGATCTCGTGACATTTACTTATATATTTATATATATATATATATATATATATATATATATATATATATATATATATATATATATATATATATATATATATATATATTTCATTCTAAGCAGATTCCCCTGTGAAAACAGGATTTGGGTGCCCTTTGCGGCGGTGGTTATTTTTTATGTAAAGTATGCTCAAAATTTAAAGCAGATACCTGCCACACACTACGTTTGGCAGCCACATATGAAGTGATAGGCCAGCTGTATAGCATATTCTCTGCCTAATGTGGAGCAGTTACGTTAGCCTAGGATAAGCTTAGGCCTTTCAATTCCACAGCCTATACAGCCAAGCCATCCATAGAGTAGCCTAAGTTTGGTATTATCCTTATTTTTTTTTTTTTTTTTTTTAAAGCCAAGATTCTTTTTGGTCAGTGAAATTTAAAAGGTTGAATATGCAAGAAATTGTAACCTAGGCTTCGCTGCGGTTGATTTTATTCTTATCCTATAACCGTTCTTTAACCCTTCATTGGGTCCTGTGTCGTATTTAAAGTATCGAATGGTGGTATGTACTACTTGGTTCAGTGAATGATTGCGTCTTCACTTCTGGTTAATATGACTTTTTAGTTATGGTTATTTGCACAGTATTGGTCCTGCCACCTGACTTCCTAAATGATTGCGTCTTCACTTCTTGTTAATATGACTTTTTAGTTATGGTTATTTGCACAGTATTGGTCCTGCCACCTGACTTCCTTGCAACTTTGATCAGAAACACTGTTTACTTCCTAGTAGCTTGTTTTTTATAGTCTGCAATTATGTACTCTTATTTGTTTTACTCTTAGAGATAGTTTCATCGTCATCATCATCTCCTACTACATCTATTGACGCAAAGGGCCTCAGTTAGATCTCGCCAGTGGTCTGTCATGAGCTTTTAAATCAATACTTCTCCATTCATCAATTGTATTATTGTATGGACATGAGTCGTAGTATGACGATGAAACTATATCAAACAGATTTTTTAGATTTGAGAACAAAGCCCAAAGAAGAATATTTGGATTTAAATGGCAGGACAGTATTAGAAATGAAAATATAAGAGATTACCCAAGTGCCTTATGTGGATGAGATCATTGTGAGGGGTAGATGGAAATGGTTTGGTCATGCTCTTTCCACTCCTCAAGAGAGATTAGTTGACCAAACTTTCAGCTGGGCTACACAAGGCACTAGAAGAAATAGTTTAGGTTAGGATAAAGGGTGTTCTGTGATTTGTTTTTGCCATGGATCCTACACTTTAGGAAAGATAATTTTCATCTGTATGAATACTTAATTTTCCTTCCTATTCCTTCAGCAATGTTTGCTGTAACTAAACAGTTTATCATGGGGTAGACAAACTTAGTTTAGGGTGCTGCAACTTTTAAATAGTTTGCTGAACTAAGGAAACATTTTAATATACAGCACTTCGAGGGTGTGTATTTTATTACACATCCTCTGGGTTTATGGCCCAAGTTGACACTCAAGATGGATTAGTGTAGATATGATTGTCCCTGACAATAAATTTTGCTCTTATAATTACTTTCTTCATTTAGTGCTTCCTCTGTGAATCCAGTTACACTTACTATCAACATTTTTCAAAGTATAATGTAAAATTGACAAAATGGGTAGCGAGAGATGGTTCTGTTCTTATTACTGTTATTTTTTTTCTGTCCCAAAAATCACTCGATGTCCCAACATTATATTTCACTTATTCTATTAAAATACATTTACTGACTTTGTAAGCTCAAATTTAGTTACGTGTATAAGAATTAAGGAAGTAAAATTAGTCTTTTTATATTTACGTAAGATATGGAAATTTAATTGCCTCTTTACGGTATGCAGTACAGTCCTTTATAATGAATAAGGTAAAGACTGCAATATACATCAATTGAGATTGTACATTTGTTAAGGAGATTAAATGTGATTAGGTTTGTTGATAGGGTAAAAGAAATTTCTTTTCATTTTTAATAATTCTGATGCCAACTTTATCTGGATGATGATAGTAGCTTCTTACCCTCAACCTCAATTATTGAGTCCCTTGAACATCTATTAACCAGTAGGTAAAAAGCTGTACAATCAAGTGTTTTGTAATAAAGATATCTGTGGAAATCAAGTAGGCTAAAACAATAATATTTTCTGTAAATTTTTTATATCGTGGACAAGAATTTATGCCGTATTAGATTCTCCATTGAGGCACATATCAGCGATTTTATTGATTAGATAATTGTCCATCTGTTGTTTTAAAATAGGACTGGAAAATTATACAAGTGTGCTCGCCCAGCTCAGGTTTAAACGACTAGTTGTGGAGCAAGATTTAGAATCTTGGAATAATGTAATTTTGGCCATTTTTTTTTTTCATGATAATGAATATCTTTGAAACTCCTGTAGGTAGTCAAATTCTTTGTGTTATACAATATTTAAATATAGTTATTATAGTTGCTTCTGTTTATATTTCCAAGCGCTAGACCCACCTCATGTTGAATGTAACTCAAAACTTGATTGTAGAGGAAGAGAAAGTGTTTAACCTAGGTGTCAGAGGATTTCATATTTCTACTTATAGATGAAGAGAACAAGATTACTTTGTAGCATTTGGTTAAAGAATCCAGCCTTGCTTTTCTAAAGTCTAGCATGTACAGTATGTTTACTGATTTGATTTATATAAGTTTTATCATTGGAATGATTGTGTCCTTTGCTTTATGTTGCTTGATGGAAGGGTTTGTTATCAAAAGCTTTTTAAAAAAGTAAGTACAATATGTAATTAACCTCAATGAAGTGAGAACACTTGTGTAGAAAATAGAACTTCTATAACACTGGTGTGGAAAAAACAGTAATGTACTCACCTCTTGGTGTTCATTATGTGATTGCAATATCTTCAACTGATTACTATTGGTAGTCAGATTTGTTGCAATAAAAACGATGCAGATGCACTTACCAGCTCTGTTGCTTTCTTTAATTATTAATTTGATTAACATAATATGTTGCCAGGTTTTATACATTTATATGGTATAGGTTTTTGTTGATATGCCTTAAAACCAAGAATTATCATCATCCAGGCAGTTTGCCCAAAGGGATCATTTTCTTTCACTTAACAGCAATACAGTAAGGTTGATATGAAACAGCTTTGCTGTGGAATATCTTTGTCTTATATCTGTAAACATATTTTTATCCCATTCATGATCGTTAATGGTACTCTTCCAATTAATGGAATTACAAGCACAGATGTACAAGATCTCTTTAGAACTTGCTTGACAGTTTTAAGGTTTTATCCTTCTCTTGGTACAGCTCTTTTTGTAGCTTACCTATATCACAAGTATATTGGCCTATTCCAGACTTTTTCTCCTTTGGCCTTGCACATCTAAAAGCATTCTCCACTTTGTACTTTTATTGTACAACTATTTTTTCACACGGGGTTGGGGTGGCCGATGTGGTAACGTCCCTGACTGGTGAACGCCAGAGTGGGGTCCGAGTCCCGTTCAGACTCGTTAGTTTCTTAGGTCACTGCATCCTCACCATCCTTGTGAGCTTAGGATGGGGAGTGGGGGAGTTTGGGAGCCTCTAGGTGTATCTGCTGAGTCATCAGCAGTCATTGACTGGCCCTCCTTGGTCCTAGCTTGGGTGCTGATCATATGTATATATGGTCAGTCTCTAGGGCATTATCCTACTTGACAGGGCTATGTCACTGTCCCTTGCCCCTGCCATTCTTGAACGTCCTTTAAACTTTTAAATGGTGGAAGAATGACTTTTGCTTTGGTAACCAAATTTTCTAGGTCAAGGGTGCTCCGAAATACTGATGTTTTGATGTCTAGGATAGTGCCACATCGTAGCTTCTGTACCATGTCCTCCACTTGCTTAGGTTAGAGTTTTCATGCTCAAAGGTACACTCAAGCATATTTTTTTTCTTGGTTTGCTCTTTTGCTTGTAGGGCAGGTTTAATAGATACCGTATTCCAAAGATGTTTGGTGGTTTATATTAAAGTTGACTTTTCTTTATCTTAGTTTTTATGCTGTATTCATCTTTGATAATTTTCAAAATCTTCTACTGTTCTCACTTAATTTATTCATGTTCACAATGTTATTTTTATTTCATTTATCTTTTATTCTTTTATTTACTTTTTATAGAGATATTTTAAGAGTTTTGGGCTGTTTTCCATATTGGGATCCATGCTAGTTTATCAACTGGGGTTGTAGCTTGACTTTTAGTAATACAGTAATAACAATTATAATACTCTACTGATTGCCTCTCATTTTGGGTTGTGGTGGCCTATTGGAAACGTCCCTGCCTGGCATTTGCTGCACTGGGGATAGTCTCTCGCTCAAGCTCAGTAGGTTCTTGTATTGTCTGCACCTTACTATCCATGTGAGCTAAGGATGGTGGGTTTTGGGGAGCCAATAGGTCTACCTGCTGAGTCATCAGTAGCCATTACCTAACCCTCCCTGGTCCTAGCTTGGTTGGAGAGGGGCTTGGGTGCTGATTGTATGCATATATGGTCAGTCTCTAGGGCAGTGTCCTGTTAGTTATGGGATGGTCACTGTCCTTTGTTTCTACCACTAATGAGTCGGCTTTAAACTTTTAAGAGGTTGTTAGTTACGACCTGCTGATGTAACAATAATTGTTGGACTTTTGCAGAAGGAAGTCATTTCCTTATTTCTGTATCTGCAATTCTATTGTGGCTACATTTTTAGACATCTCAAACATGCAATACTTAGGATTGTGGTTTCTCATTTGCAAGGAGTCAGTCTAATATAATTATTCTTACAAACACTTATAATGCAGCTGCTGAATTTTGTCTTTAGGTTAGGATTGGGAGGCTTAATATTAGGGATTATAAATTTTGTCTTGTAATTTATTATCACGCAGAACATTTTATACTAATTTCAATTTTCCTTCTTTTTTTTTTTTTTTTTTTTTTTTTTTTTTTTTTTTAATAAATAAATAAATAAATATACTCAATTTTGAGAGGTGTTCTGTATTCTCAATAATGAATAATATCTTAATCAACAACATTAATCATCGTTGTATTACATTACTGTCTTCCTTAAAGTATGTGTGTGTTGATTGACATTTGGCAACATGTAGCATTTACACCCAAGTGCTATTTGTCTTTATTATTTTATTGTTAATTGTTCCGATGCAGTTGTTTGTTTTCTTTCTGCTCATTTGTTTAAATATTGTATGTAAAATCTTACTTAACAACTTAATGGTCCTGTATTTTGGGGAATCTTACTTAACATGTAAATGATCTTTGTATTATGTGAAATTTACTCAAGTACAGGAAATTATTCATCTTGGCCTGTTCCACATAAGTGTGTGCATATTAACGAGAATGATAATTGTATACAATTAAGTATATACTGGGTATTGTATATCTAGATAAATATGAAATATTGATAAATTTTATTGTAGATGGTTATCCAGTATTGTATTTTATGTCGAAAAACACCCTCTGATGCAGGAGCACAGGCTCCTGTGACAAGTGAAATTGATTACGTCCTAATAGAATTCTGATCATGTTTTTAGGTAAGCCATTGGTGTTGGATGTGAACTGTTGATACATAGGAATTAATTTTTTTTTTTTTTTTTAGGCACTATACTGTTTCAGGTTGGTGGATGTAGATAACTTTGAGTGATGTAAAGTTAGTGATATATTGTTTATATTTTAATTTTATATGTTTATTGTACAACAGCTGGATGAATGAATTTTTGTACAATAGCTGGACGAATGAATTTATGATGAACCTTTTACCTGTACGATGGCATTATCTCAGTGAAGAGAATTTGATGCGATAATATGAACAATTGTAGAGATCGATGAGAAGTAGGCTCTAAACAAGGAAGTGCTGGGTTTAAACATAGGATTCACCCAAGGACACCTTCAGTTCTTTGATTTTGCTATTGATATGTGTGTTCTAGTAAGTGAATCTCTCTCTCTCTCTCTCTCTCTCTCTCTCTCTCTCTCTCTCTCTCTCTCTCTCTCTCTCTCAAAAATATGGTAAAGGTATTAACAATATCCTCCCTTATTGAAGATGCCTTGAAGGTTACATTATCAATACTCATTGGCCTAAAATTACCTTTAATGTTAAATTCATCTTATTTTCATACTGAAGTGAGATAGGTATAATTTTATCTTGGCCCTTATCATACGGTATCTCAATAACACATAAAGGGGTGTAAGTGGCTAACAGCCACTCTGGTCCATTTTTTGGTCAATTGATTGATTGAGTGACTGAAGTCCAATGATTTTCAAGGATCAAATATTTGACAAATAGGGATAATGGAGGTCAAATGTAAAGATAATGTGGTATTGAAATAAAGATTGAGGTTAGCAAAAAGCTGATGATGGATCTGATTTTTTATTGTTGTTATAATATGTTTAGTGTTATCGGGCATCATTCAAATACAGTAGATTCTTAATAAACAAGTGTCTACATAATTGGTCGTTTGTGTGTAAAGAGAAAATGTATTCAAGAAAAATATAAATCATAGAAGTAACTACTGTATACTAATACAGTGAACTAATGAATAAATTATCTGTATGATGTATTCAGGAAATCAAACAAGATGTGTCAAAGAATTAATGCGGAGGATCATATCATCATGACTATTTAAAAGTAGCATTACTGCTCCTCTTGGCACAAAGGATGGGGATCTACCTCCACTTGGCTCATGAAGATGCCATAGGGACTCCCTCCAAGACCAGTGGCAGGTTCTCATATCTGAGAAACCCTAGTGTATAATCACAAATGCACTGGGTACAAAAAAAGAAAAAAGCATAAAAGCGTAGCATAGCATGGACAACAGTCGAAGGAGGCGTCTGGCCATGATAAGTGATTCTCCTTTACTTCTACTTATGAATTTTGCAGTGATTGGCCAGCCTCTCAATTGGAGAAGTACGATAGTTCTCAGAAGAAGGCTAAGATGGATAGTTCCCTTTCTGCTGCTTCTTCAGCTTGGTACAAGAAGCTGAAGCCTTCCATCCCAACTCCTGATCTTTCTCTTTCAGATCCTTCCAGATTGGAGTTCCTTGATACTGTAATCAGATACCTAACAGACAGCCATTTTGTGCATGATGATTTTGTAGATGTATTATCACTTATTATTATTATTATTGCTACGCTACAACCCTAGTTGCAAAAGCAGAATGCTATAACCCCAGTGGCCCCAACAGGGAAAATAGCCTAGTGAGGAAAGGAAACCAGAGATCTTACGCAGTTATACAGATCCTTTGGCTTCAGCTTTTATCCAGTCGGAGCAAGAGATATAACAGATTATATTAGTCTCGCCAGCCTATATGAACCTTAACAACTCTCCATCTCGAGTGATTAACTCAGGAGATTGCCTTTTTGTTTCAGATTTTACACATCAGGGAATTTTCTCCTCCAGAATGCATGAACACTTCCGTTGAGAATGTTAAAAGTATTGTTTAAACGTATGCCACCCTGGACTCTGCGCAGCGAGAGGCGACAGATCAACCTATTTCACCAGGTACAGAAGCAGCTTTGTTAGACGTAGGTTACTATGATCCTATCTGCACTTAGAAAGATTCTGACCTTTTAACTCCTAGAGGTTCTGGAGGTAAGTCTTCACCTCAAAAAGAAGCAAGCTGCTTATCTCCTAGTAAGACCACTTCTTCTTTTTCAGATTTTTAGACCTCGCCAGGAATTAAAGACCTGGCCGAACGATTGCGAGTGCAACTTTAGCGCTGGATCCGTAGGCCCACAAAAGAGTTTCACACTCACTTTCAGGTATAAGCAAGTGTGCTTTTAAACGTTTAAAGGTCACTCATGAATGGCAGTGACATTGTCCTATCAAGCAGGACAATGCCCAAGAGACTGACCATATACTGTATGCATATGATCAGTGCCCAAGCCCTCTTTCCATCCAAGCTAGGACCAAGGAGGATCTGGCAATGGCTGCTGATGATTTAGCAGATAGACCTATAGGCTCCTCCAAATCCCTCATCCTTACCTTACAAGAATGATTAGGTTGCAAACACTACCAGAAGCTATCAAGCTTGAGTGGAACTCTAGCTCAACCCTGGCAAATCACAAGGCCGGGACGTTTCCAATAGGCCACCACAATCAGGGAGCAAGCAAACAAATATATACATTCTTACTGAACCAGCTACCCTTGTCATGTGTACCCAAGTAGGCATGCCACCATCCCATCTTACTTGTAAGTGGGACACAAAGCTGCCATTTCAGAGCAACAACTCGTATTGACATCCCAGGAATAAGTTTTCAGTCTTCTGTGAGGTTAACTTATACCATTTCAGGTCCAACTAAAAATGGAAATACTAATATAGCCACTACTATGCTGCCTAGACAAGCACAGAATTTTGGTAGGAAGTTGGCAGTTGAGCCATACTGCCATTTCCTCGTGTCACACACAGTACTGTACAGTACAGACTTTTGTGGTTTTCCTCCTCATAAGAGAAGGATGTCAGACTCCCTGTCATATTATTCGGCAAAAAGATATAGATGCTCTCGGTGGGATTCACCAGATTGAATTTATTCCGCATAGCTTTCTAGTTCAGAAAAGAAGAGGAACCTCCTCTCCTTTCTCCCTCTTATGTCCACACCAAGTCCATGAGTCTCATACTCATTTGGATTGAAACCCTCCTCGTTTGGGTTCTATTGCTTTATCTAGTACTTCAGGATCCAGATGAGAAAGGAAAGATATTCCAGAAAGAGTGAAGAATCTACTACCTCTCCCAAAACTAGAAAAAAGTATTTCTATGATATTACGGAGAACTAGAGGTCTCTATCCGACTACATTACTATCATGATTGAGTACACTCCTGAACAAATTACAGAGACGACAGTAGATGCCTCCATATTTCCTCCTTAGAGGTTCCAATATCAGGTCCTGGGGAGGATTCCCATTTATTTTTTTAAGTTATGCGTATGATTAGGCATACTGTACAGTATAGATGAGATAGAGTCAATCTTCAAAGCTAACACCACCTGCTTTACCGAGGCAAAGAATATTTTATGTGAATTCTTGGGCATACCCAAGTCCCCTTCTGATTGACCGGGACGTTGCAAACTTGACTGCGAGAACATCAGGTTTCAAACTTTCCCATCTATCTCTATTATCAGCTCTTTAGCTGCAGAATATGCAAGTTGCAGCCAAGTCAGCCTTCCAAGCATGCTCCTGGCTCGATCACTGGTTGTGCTGTGTCATTTTCCATCATTTCAGAAAACCTTAATAATGCCATATGAGGAATTAGTAAGTTCATGGGCAAAAGCCCTGAAGTTTGTTCTTTATTAAACAGCCTCCATTTGGGTTACTTTCAATCTTACCATCCTACACTGTTACCCCCCGCAGAAGTAACGGCAGTGGTGAAAATGTGTGAGAGAACTAGCCAGTCTTCTTTATTAAGAATAAAGGCTCCTAAGCCATCTCCTCTCAAGCAGGTACCACACTGTTGGCTACTGTCTAGCCTGAGAATACTTCTTCCTTTAAAAGACAGGACATGCAGTTCCCTTTCATTGTAGAGGATATCCCTGTAGTCAAAGAAAGAGCAGAGGTCATAGAATTTCCTGTTAGGTAAGGCATGTCCCCCAGCTTACCACTAGTGGGGGGTATGCCTGCCAAGTTGTTGGAAGAGGTTGCAGTTCTTCAGGGCAGATCCTTGGGTAGTAGAAGCCCTATGCTCTGGGTATTGTGTCCCTTTCATGAGCTGTCTCCCTCCACCAACTCGAACTCCGACGATCCTGTCTTTTTATGTGAAGGGATCCAAAAAGACTTCTTGCTGCAGGAGGACGGGTTCTTAAATGCTCAGAAAGAATGTTTAGAGGAAGTTATGGACAGATCTCAAGGTCTCTTCATTTCAAGATGGAGATATCAAATAATTCAAGCCATCAGAAAGAATGACATCCTGCTGACCATAGACCTGAAAGATGAGTACAGTACAATACTTCCAAATCCCTGTTCATCCAAGGTCAAGGAATTACAGTACTACTGTTTCTTTACGGAGAGAAAGTGTACCAGTTCAAGGTGCTATGCTTCGGCCTGTCCACAGCACCACAGGTATTCACTATTCACATCATGGGCACACATCATGGAGATTAGACTCAGATACCTGGATGACTGGCTTTTCCTAGCCGAGTGTAAATCACAACTCATTCTTTATAGGAACCTCGTGCTCGGTAATTGTCAAGAACTGGGGTCCACCTAAATATTGAAAAGTCCAGTCTCGTCCCTCAATGACGTTTATGGTAAATGTGCATTGATATATACTTTGCCCAAGCCAGGGTGTATCCATCCTCAGACAGAATCCAGAGGTTCAGATTGGTTGCAGCTCCCTTTTTGAAAAAGGATTTCTATCCAGTTCACTCATAGCTGAAGCTCCTGGTCCATCTTTGCTCCCTAGAAAAGCGAATACCATTCACGAGGATGTATCTTTGCTTTCTCAAATGGTCTTATAAAGAGTCCATGGTTGTAGATTCCTGTATCAGATCACCCGTTGGCTCTTTTGAAGATCCCCCGAAATGTGAAGACTGACCTCTTGTTGTGGGTAAAGGAGAAGAATCTGTTAGCTGTATCTCTCCTTCAGGTTCCATCTTCAGAGTTTCTTCTTTTTTCTGATGCTTCTCGCCAGGGGTGGGGAGCCCATCTAAGGAAGGAACAGGTTTCAGGTACATGGTCACAAAAAGACAAATCTTTCCACATAAATTACTTGAGTTGAAGGCAGCATTTCTAGTGTTACTCCACTTTTCAGAGACAGTCAAGGATTACTTGATAATGTAGACGAGTAACAACGCTACTGTAGTGACTTACAACAACAAAGAAAAGGTCTCTGTATTCCATATTGCTATGCTAGCTAGCAGTGAGAGTTCAACATTGTGTTCAAGTGAATGCTGTTCACCTTCCATCATGATTTTTTCCAGGGAAGAGGAATGTAATAGCAGACTATCTGACTATAGTTGGTTCAGAATGGTCTGAATACTCATCTGGCAACAAGTCTCCTGACTTTGTGGGGTTCCCCGATTATAGACATGTTCGCCACTGCGTTGATGGAAGACACATTCCAACACCTTTTTGACGGAATGGACTTTCATGCCTATCCCCCATTCTGCCTGATCCATCAGGTATTGAAAAATATCAGGTCATCAAAAAAATCTAAGTGTCCCTGGTTGCACCGAAGTGGTACCTGGATCTTCTAGGTATTCTCATAGAAGTTTCAAGGGAACTTCCAGATTAGCTAAACCTTCTACATTAGCCTTTCATGAAAAAGTTGCATGAAGCAGCTCACTGCCTATCTCTTCATGGCTGGAGGTTATCCAGCACTTCCTCCGGAAGAATGACTTTGAGACAGATTGCAGTCTATCAAGCAAAATGATCACTTTCCTGTGAATGTTGTTGTAGAAATGGTATTGCTCCACTCAGGGCCATTATTGCATTGATTGCATACTTTTAAGTTTTCCTATGGAATGAGAAATTTCTGTCAGTCACAGCAGTAAAAGGCTATTGCTCAGCCTTAAACCAGGCTTTCCAACTAAAAGGAATGGATTTCTCCTCCTTAGGGAACTCTCATCATTAATGAAGAGTTGAACAGTCTTGCCGACCTTGGGAACTCGAACCCCCTCCTTGGAGTGTGATTAAGGTTCTGAAATCCCTAAAAAAGGGACCTTACAAACCCTTCCACCAAGCTTCAAATCAAGACCTTACTATTAAGATGTCTTCCTTTTAGCTTTAGCCTTGTAAAAGAGTGAGTGAGCTACAATGCCTATCTTATCTTGTTTCATTGTTTCACACCCCAGGGGATGTCAAGACCTGTCATTCTCTTTTGTTTCAGAGTTTATTGCCAAGATCCAGAATGCATCAATTGGTGACACAGTACTAGATTTGACCCCTCTGTCTCAGCAATTAAGGAGGTAACTGATGATCCACACGGTGTTATTTGCCCTGTAAGGACAGTGTTTTGTTAGCTTAAAAGAACTGCTCCCTTACTTCTTTCCATTCCTAACTTGTTTGTAAGCCCAAGTGGAAACAAGAAGTGAGTAACCAAAAATACCATATCTTTCTGGTTATGTGAAGTTACAGCGGCAACTGAGACCCCTCCCAAAGGGCAATCTTAGCGTTCCGCAAGAACCACTCAGTAGCTCAAGTGGTTCGTGCTGGTGTTTGGAAGAGACAATCCACTTATACCGCACATTCCTTAAAAGGTTGCACCCACAGATCACTGGCTACTTTATCTTTAGGCCTAGTAGTGCTGCACAACAAATGGTGTGAGACTTGTGCATTTGCATGACGTCCAACTCTGTCACAATTGTCAATTATTGTCAGCACAAGTGTTTATAGGAGTTGAATAAAGGATTTCTTTCTTCTTTCTCCTCTGAACATCCCCTCCATGAGAATATCAGCATAGAAGACCAATTATGCTTGTGAAAATATTTCTGTGACTATTTTTCAGGTTTGAATATACTGATTTTTAAAAAGGGTTGATACAATTTCACAAACTTTTGGGGCTGTGACTCAGTCACTCACCTTTGGTTTATGAGGCTGACGTCTCAAGTTTTGAAGTCTTAACGACAAAGTTTATGGTAATACCCTGAATTCTGAGCTGCAGTCTCTTCCTATAATTGGCTGTAAGGACAAGTAGGGCCTGGTCTAATTCCATGAGACTCCTTCTTTCCTTGGAATTAGTGCCATATGGATCATGGTATAGCTTACTTTGATAAACAGTTGCCAGAAGAATGCTGTAGTAATTGGCAGAACTTTCTTTTCCCCTGAATGAATTGTCTTACTTGTTAATATGTCAAGATCTGTTCTATCTCCTGAAACAAAGATATTGGAGTTAGGTTATGATCTTTTTCAAATACTTCAACTGCACACTCGCAGATGGTGTAAGTGAGGCAGTCAATATGCCCTATAATTTGGTAATGGAGAAAAGAACAATTGTGCTTCTATCATGGTAAGTTGGTTTCAGCTGAACTCAAGCAGGACCTTGTACTGTAATTGATTCTCCTTCCAATTCGTTCTTTGCCAAAGCAAAAATTCAACGTATTTTGGAACAGTTTACTTGTAAAGACTGGTTTGACCGGTTAATCCAAGCAGCAAAGGCATTGCTAATGAAGACACCTGCTGATGCAAGATCCCATCAGAATTCTATTGTTACTGTGACTTCCAAATCAATTTCCTAAGTATAATCCTTGTTCATTTTGATCTGCAAGGAATGCAAGGATCCTTTAATGAGAATTCAATGGCTTACAAGTCATCTTGATAAAGATATCAGCCCTCAGGCTGGCCTTTTCTCCTGGGTTGCTGGAAGGTTTTGAAAGGAGGTTTCTCTGAAATAATTTCCTTTGTATGACTACAACTCGGACAAGTCATTGATTCTGAAGCTTAAAGTAAAAAACCTTTTGCTAAAGCATACTAAGGAGGGTAACTACAGTATTTATGATCCGGGGTTCAGCAACTGACTTGCAGTGCCTAACATATCAGGAGATTGAACTGGTATTTGAGGTCTCGGATCCTTTGAGTTTTTAGTGATTACTAGTTACTTCATGGAAACCAATTCAACAGTTCTCTCGGCAATTCAAAGCAATGGTTGGATGTTCTCTGTAAATCTCTCAAATGCTTAGTTTCACGTCTCGATCCTCATGGATTTGAGAATGTACTAGAAACTTGTCTACGAGGAACACAGATGCTGCTAACTTTGAACATTATTGTTCGCCCAAACACAGTCCTGTAGGTCTTCACAAGACTCATGGCTCTAGTCTCAAAATGGTTCCATTTTTTAGGTATCAAAATATATTTGTATCTGGATGACTTGGTAGGTACAGTAGTAGAGTACTGTATTTGTAGAAAACCTTAGGGCTAAAGACAAATTTTAAATCTCATGACCAATCTAGGCATTATGGTTAATCTAACAAAATCCCAACTTAATCTAAATTGCTGATAGTAAATTTGGGGGATGATACAATGTATTGGATTCGGTTCTTTTTTAGGCGTCTCTTGTCAAGTAGGAGAATAGACTCTTCCTTGGTGTCACTAAAGAAACATTAAAATCCCTAGCTCGTACCTGCCAACATGTGGATGAGTTTTCCAGGCACTATGGTTTCTTTGGAGAAGTCTGCTCCTCCTCTTTTCACAATGAGATAAAGGGATAATGGGATAAAACCTCGCCTTCTTACTCGACTCTTGTTCCGTCTTTTACCAATTTAGATAAAGTACTGTAGTATACTGTACTACTAACTTGGTAGAACAACTTGTATCTCCTCCTGTCAGGCTTCAGCCTAGAAACCAAGAACCTAGACCTCTCATTATATTCAGGCTCATCAAGTAACAGCTGGGGGAGTGACTCATGAGGAACTACTTTATGCAGGATTTTAGCATCAGAACTTTGTCGATGGGCTCAAAATTTTTTTATCTTTAAAGCTACTGACTTCTGGCAGAAGAACAACAAGTGCAAGGTAAGAATGTAGCCGTCTATGACAGCATGAAAGCTCTCGACTACATTCAAAAGGAACAACATCCAAGCCCCTCTTCTGGGTTTCCCTGAAACTTCTATGCTGGATAAAGTTCAGGGATCGCCTTGATATCATAATTTGTCCAGGGAAGATGAACATTCTAGTGAATTAAATGATCGGGAAAGGATATCTGTCTGCTGAATAGCCTTTCAACCATTAATTGTTTCTGCACAAATAAAAACCGTTGTCTTGTCCTTTAGTATGGGTAGCATTCTGGCAAAAGCTGGAAATGGCCGATGAAGAATTATTGAGATTTTGGCTATTGAACTGTACAGACATGTTCTTGTCGCTCTCTAAACCAGCCTGAAGTTTTTCACTAATTATTTTTCTCTATTTACAGTATGATTGTGAAACAACAAAAGAGCGTGTGAACATCTCCATGGCTGTTGGATTGATATTGTGGCACTTTTGATGACAAAGTTTGAGGTTGATCCTCATCCTCTATGTCTGTTGTGTAGAGGGCACCGTTGCACTTCGTGCTTCCCTTGTGATGTGTGCAGGGAGCTGTTGTTCTCCCAGTGGGCATGATTCTGTAGTAGAAGGAAGAAGGGATTTAAGTGCGATCGTTCTCCCTCAGGTTCGTCTTCTCTCTCAGGTTTGTCCTTGAGGTCAGGAAAGTTGGTGAGAGTATAGCTAGGAAAAATACAAATAACTTTCAAAATTTGTGATGTTTTTTAGCTTGTTTGGAAACCAAACATAGGCATTTCATGTCCCTCAACAGTAATCTGGAGGTCTTAAGTTCCCTATTCTTTTCCTTTTTTTTTTTTTTTCGTAGGCAGTAGATGCTATAATTCAAGACTGGTGAATTCTAGATTTATACCAATCACTCCTATTTTCAATTATCAAAAAGGTAGTAAGCAAAATAGAATTTTGCCAAAGGCCAGGATAAAACTCCTGACCTATGGTCTCTTCTAGCAGATCAACTTCAATTCCTGTCACTCATGACTTAAATGATCTTAGGGTTCAACTGATCACTTGGAGATTCTTGTTAATGTGAATTTTTTTTTCAGCCTTACTGGGCATTTTCCCAATTTGGACAATTCCAGGGTTTGGCTGTAGTACATATACAGCCTTGTTTCATAACAAACTCTCTACTTAGGTTCCCCAGATTGCTTCAAGCTCTAAGCAAAAGGCTTTTTCCTTAGTACTATAGGATTTCCATGTAAAAGTTTACGTTAACTGGTTCAAGTATAAAAGAAATCTCAGGAGCTAGAACCTTTCTAGACATTACTGTGTGTATTATTAAGTTTTCTGCATTCCTGAAATATGCAAAAGACACTTCAGTTATAGTCATCTAGGATATAAATTGCTGTTGGATTCTGTATTAAGACGTACAAGGCTGGGTCTATCCAATAGTGCAGACATCAGTAATTTTGTAATGGTATTCCTCGTCCTGTTCATATAAGACCATCTGGAATACGTATTTGGTATTTAAGTATTTACCTGGTACCTCATTAATTCCATAGGTTTCCGAAAATTATCAATGAAACTCTTGCTTATAGCAATGATTGTCATGTCATGCAAGTGTCTCTTCTAACTTGGCAATTTTATCCTTTTTCAAACTTAAGAGCAAAAAATTATTCTCAGAAAGCTATGCTGTTTATATTATAGAACATGAACATTTACCTCTTTAGGTATTTGTAGTTTTTATTAAGCCGGTTGTTTTCTTGTACTGCCTAGCCCTTACTAATTCGGTTAGCCTGCTTCATCTGCAATGGTTCTCAAGTCAGTTGCTCTTACATGAGAATGCCATGTCTGTTACCATCTTCATGTTACTGCAAGTACAAGAAGCAGATGATTAAATCACAACCAATAAATAGTCGTTGAACTCTTTACTTCGTAAAATATAATGTATTTTGGGACATTTGAATATCCCAGCTAAAGAAACCTCTATTCTTCCGACCTTTGATTGTGGTAGTCAATGTACGAATGTTGTGGAAGAGTCATTGAAAGCAAATTTTTCAATATTTAACTTAGCCGGTGATTATAATAGCTGCAACTCTGTTGCTCGACAGAAAAACTCTACGTAAAAATTCGCCAGCGATTGCTACATAGGTAGGGGGTGTACTCAACAGCGCCATCTGTCGTTCAGATACCCATTACTCATTGTAAACAAAGAACTCAATTTTCTCTCTGTCGGGCTACCGGCAAGACCTACTAATTCGCTGTTGCTAACTGGATTTGTTTTCACAACTATTTGGTGAAGTACACTATTCTAGTTTTGAGCTTTCGCTATGCAGGTGTTTTATCTTCATCTTAAAACTTGAACTCGTTTTGGATAGATTTAATTATGGTGATAAAGAGAGTATGGACTTTCTTTCACTTATAAATGGCCGACCCTTCCCTTAGACGGCAGTGTGTTTAGGCTTTTAGTAATTATCTTATCACGTTATAGATTTTCCTATATATATTTTATATCTCTCCGCCTTTATTAGGCCTCTTCGATTAACTTTCCATTTTTTATAAACATATAAAAATAAATTTTAATGCTTTGTTTATATAGAACTTTCCTGAGAGTAGGCGGTCCTAACTTGGAAACCGAAGTTAATCAACGTTGAGCCCTTTATATCGTCTTTAGCTTTTAAAGAGCTAAGGATTTAAAACTTTTTAAATGTAATTTTTTATGAAAGAATTTCTTTGATAGTCTTCGTACTGTTTTCAAAGATGAACTAACGTTTAGTTTTTTATGCTACGCAGTGGTTGACGTTCAGGACGTTCAACATGCGCTCTATCGTTACGATAGAGAGAGAGTGTATCACGGTTTCACTTTGCAGTAAGAGTAAATCGATTCTGACGTTTTGTTCATTCTTTCTTAGCTTAAATGTTTTAAATTCTAATTTAAAGGAACTTTTTATTTGAAAAACCTTTCAGTTTTTTCCTTTAGTCAAATAACATGTTTTTTTGACGATATATAATTGGGCTCTTCTCTTAGGTGCGAAATCAAGAGAGATAGAGACGGAGGGAGAGAGAGGAGAGAAAACGTTCCGTTCAAGCGGGTAACGTTGTTCTCGTGTTACTCACGTCCCTAGTCGCTGTACGGGGAGGAAGGATAAAACGTTTTTAGGTTTTTATTCTCGTCCCCAGGCTATGTGCGGTGAGAGATTGAAAACGTAGTTATATGAACTAGTGTTTAGTCTCTTTCCCAGCCACTGATTTTTCTTTTTATCTTAGAATATGTTTTCTGTTTTTTGCTGGTATTATGAGCTTGCATTATACGACTAATTTCGCAATTACTACCTTTTAATGAAGGGTAGAATTGTGTGTTTCAGGTAGAAATAAGTGCAAAACAAAATCGAAGTGATAAAGTGATATGTGCAAAGTGTTACAGTGTTGCGTCCGAGGCGCAAAGTGTTACAGTGTTGCGTCCGAGGGTTCGTCTGTTCGTGCCTGTCGTTCACCTAGTCCGGGACCTCTTACAAGCTCCCAAGCCCAGGGGAGAAGTAATGTCAAACGACTTATGGGTTCGAGAGGCCTTGACCAACGAACAGACGTTTTCCCTCTATGGTATCGGGTGTATCTTACCAAGATCTCCCCTACCATAAGACGAGAGAGACGTTGTTTCTCCTCGCCATCCGTAGGCTTTTCGCATAAGAAACCTGTCACAAGGTTTCGGAGCCCTTAAGCGAAAGTCAGTCCTTTCAGGACAGGTCCAGCGTCCTGGTTACAGCCATTAGGACAGCTCTGACCCTATGCAGTCATCGGATAACTGCTCGCCGCCTAACAAAAGCGTAACACAGACTCCGAGAGTCTTTTTTTTTTTGTAGGCAAAGTGTTGCGGTCACAGACGTTACCCTCGTCTATTACCACAACCATTTCCGTTGATCCTTAAGGGGTTGTATGGCAAAACATGCAGTATATGCTTGCCTCCCTTATGGAAGACTATTCTGCCGATTAGTCCGTTGAGTCTAGCCGTTTATCTCATCGATATCCTGGCTTTCAGCCAACCTAACGTTCCTTTGTGCTTACTGTTGACGTTGGCGTAGCTTAGTCACGTCAGTCAGGTTGTTTAGAACCACACTCGATGCGGTCTCGTGTGGTTTTTCAGCCGCATTTGGACGTTAGGCCACTGGCTGATGCTCCTGTTGACGTTCAAGACGTTCACTAACAATCGGAGTTGACTTGTTTTGACGCTGTGCGTCAACCTCCGCATTCTAGAGTTGTTTTGACTGCTCAGTCTAGGCAGTCAAAGCAGTCTCGAGTGGACGCTGTGCGTCCTCACGCACCTGTTGTGGTTGACAGTTCAGTTGTTGACAGTTCACAGACTGTCAAGCAGTTACATGATGTTGCGTTCTGATCCGCTACTAATGCACCAGTAAGAGACTCAGCTTTTATCGGACAAGGTTCCTGTAGATGAGGAAGTTGCTGTTCTCCCTCCTACTGATATTCCCTTGAGGACTCTGTCAGATGGAGAGGAGCCTAAAGCTGCTTAGCCTCCTATGGACTTTAATTAAATCATGATGATTTTTTTAAGGATCTTCGTCCGGATCTTTTTGTAACTGCTGCTCCTCGTTCGCCTAAACGTCAGAGCTTACACTAGGCCTAGCTACTTCGAAGCCGTTGTTTTTAAGCTAGTGCTCTCTCGCTCTCCTAGAGAGCGTTACGTTGGCTAGGCGACTGGTTTTTCACCAGGAGGAGTTTGGGGGATACAGCCTTTGCTTTCCCTTCTTTTAAACTGGTTTATAGAGCGAGAGTCTGATATGACACGAGAGAAGTTCTCGGCTTGGGAGTTCATGACTCTGCCCAGATAGACTTCTCAATTCTGGTAGACTCTCCCTGGCGCCTAGCCAGGAGACGCTCCAAGTTGTTTACAGGTCAACTTCACAGCTGTTGTCGAGCCTTTGAAGTTTTGCTGTACTATTATGTCACGCATAACAAGGCTTTCAGGGATGGTAAACGGTTCCGCCTCAGTCGCTAACCCCGTCTGTTGCCACACCTGCTCCCGTAGACCCTAAATGGGCTTTGCTGCAAGACATGCAGTCCAAGCTTGCGTCCTTGATAGAGGACTTAAATGCGGAGAAGAACCTTCTGGCCAACAACCTTCCAACCGGTCGGTTGTGCGCCCTGTTGACGCTGAGGTAACCTACTCGCGTCTGCCAGTTGAGGTGGTTACTCCACCGATGCGACCCAGTGTGGGTTGCCAGCCGCACGTTGACATTAAGCGACGCTCGGAGGTGGTTTTTGACGTTCAGGACGTTCAACAACCAGCAGAGGTGACTTGTTTTGACGCAGTGCGTCAACCTCAGCAACCCGGTAGGGTGTTGACTGCACAACCCAGACGGTCTAGACAGTCTCGGGTTGACGCTGTGCTTCCTCGCGCACTCATGGTTGTTGACAGTTCACAGACTGTGCAGCAGTTCCATGATATTGCGTCCGGCTCCGTCACGCATCCACCAGTGCGACCGGATTCAGCGAGCCAGACGTTGCCCACTCCGTTGCCGTTTCCTCATTATTTTCGGATGAGGAACCCTCTGATGTGGACGTTGCTGAACAACAAGACGATCAGCCCCCAGCCCTGCTATCCATCCAGAAGATGCTGAAGAAGGAACGCTGCTCAGTCAGGCTGTGGATGAGTCTGGTAGGGACACTGTCATCCGTGGATCAATTTGTGTCACTAGGAAGACTACACCTCCGTCCTCTTCAATACCATCTAGCTTTTCACTGGAAAAAGGACAAGACGCTAGAAGCGGTCTCGATCCCGGTTTCCGAAAAGATAAAGTCTTGTCTGACTTGGTGAAAGGACAATATCAACCTAAGAGAGGGTCTTCCCCTGGCTGTTCAGACTCCCAACCACGTTCTCTTCTCGGACGCATCGGACGTAGGCTGGGGTGCGACATTAGACGGTCGGGAATGCTCGGGGATATGGAACTCGAGTCAAAGGACAATGCATTTCAACTGCAAGGAGCTACTGGCAGTACGTCTGGCCTGGAAAAGCTTCAGGTCTCTCCTTCAAGGCAAAGTGGTGGAGGTGAACTCGGACAACACCACGGCTTTGGCGTACATCTCCAAGCAAGGAGGGACCTACTCTCTGACGTTGTACGAGATAGCAAGGGACCTCCTCACCTGGTCAAAAGGTCTAAACATATCACTAGTAACGAGGTTCATCCAAGGCAACTTGAATGTCATGGCAGATTGTCTCAGTCGGAAGGGACAAATAATTCCAACAGAATGGACCCTCCACAAGGATGTATGCAAGAGACTTTGGGCCACCTGGGGCCAGCCAACCATAGATCTCTTCGCAACCTCGATGACCAAGAGGCTCCCAATATTTTGCTCTCCAATCCCGGACCCAGCAGCAGTTCATATAGATGCCTTTCTCCTAGATTGGTCACATCTAGATCTATATGCATTCCCTCGAGTCAAAGGACAATGCATTTCAACTGCAAGGAGCTACTGGCAGTACGTCTGGCCTGGAAAAGCTTCAGGTCTCTCCTTCAAGGCAAAGTGGTGGAGGTGAACTCGGACAACACCACGGCTTTGGCGTACATCTCCAAGCAAGGAGGGACCTACTCTCTGACGTTGTACGAGATCGCAAGGGACCTCCTCACCTGGTCAAAAGGTCTAAACATATCACTAGTAACGAGGTTCATCCAAGGCAACTTGAATGTCATGGCAGATTGTCTCAGTCGGAAGGGACAAATAATTCCAACAGAATGGACCCTCCACAAGGATGTATGCAAAAGACTTTGGGCCACCTGGGGCCAGCCAACCATAGATCTCTTCGCAACCTCGATGACCAAGAGGCTCCCAATATTTTGCTCTCCAATCCCGGACCCAGCAGCAGTTCATATAGATGCCTTTCTCCTAGATTGGTCACATCTAGATCTATATGCATTCCCTCCGTTCAAGATTGTCAACAAGGTACTGCAGAAGTTCGCCTCTCACGAAGGGACAAGGTTGACGCTAGTTGCTCCCCTCTGGCCCGCGAGAGAATGGTTCACCGAGGTACTTCGATGGCTAGTAGACGTTCCCAGAACACTTCCCCTAAGGGTGGACCTTCTACGTCAGCCACACGTAAAGAAGGTACACCAAGGCCTCCACGCTCTTCATCTGACTGCCTTCAGACTATCGAAAGACTCTCGAGAGCTAGAGGCTTTTCGAAGGAGGCAGCCAGAGCGATTGCTAGAGCAAGGAGAACATCCACCCTTAGAGTCTACCAATCGAAGTGGGAAATCTTCCGAAACTGGTGCAAGTCAGTATCCGTATCCTCGACCAGTACCTCTGTAACTCGAATAGCTGACTTCCTCTTATATCTGAGGAAAGAACGATCTCTTTCAGCTCCCACTATCAAGGGTTACAGAAGCATGTTGGCATCAGTCTTCCGTCACAGAGGCTTAGATCTTTCCAACAATAAAGATCTACAGGACCTCCTTAAGTCTTTTGAGACCACGAAGGAGCGTCGTTTGGTTACACCTGGTTGGAATTTAGACATGGTACTAAGATTCCTTATGTCAGACAGGTTCGAGCTGCTACAATCAGCCTCCCTGAAAGATCTCACCTTAAAGACACTTTTCCTGGTATGCTTAGCCACAGCTAAAAGAGTCAGTGAGATTCATGCCTTCAGCAAGAACATCGGATTCTCATCTGAAACGGCTACATGTTCTCTACAACTTGGTTTTCTAGCCAAAAACGAGCTGCCTTCTCGACCTTGGCCAAAATCGTTCGATATTCCAAGCTTATCGTATGGTTGGAAATGAACTAGAAAGAGTCTTATGCCCTGTAAGAGCTCTTAAGTTCTATTTAAAACGAACTAAACCTTTACGAGGCCCGTCTGAAGCTTTATGGTGTTCAGTTAAGAAACCATCTTTGCCTATGTCAAAGAATGCTTTATCCTACTGTAGTTTATCAGACTGTTAATACAAGAAGCTCATTCCCATCTGAATGAGGAAGACCAAGCTTTGCTGAAGGTAAGGACACACGAAGTTAGAGCTGTCGCAACTTCCGTGGCCTTTAAACAAAATAGATCTCTGCAAAGTATAATCGACGCAACCTATTGGAAAAGCAAGTCAGTGTTCGCGTCTTTTTATCTTAAGGATGTCCAGTCTCTTTACAAGAACTGCTACACTCTGGGACCATTCGTAGCAACGAGTGCAGTAGTGGGTGAGGGCTCAACCACTACAATTCCCTAATTCCATAACCTTTTTAATCTTTCTCTTGAAATTTTTTTATTGATGTTTTTGGGTTGTCCGGAAGGCTAAGAAGCCTTTCGCATCCTAGTTGATTTGGCGGGTGGTCAAAGTCATTTCTTGAGAAACGCCTAGATTAGAGGTTTTGATGAGGTCCTGTTGTATGGGTTGCAACCCTTGATACTTCAGCTCCTAGGGGTCGCTCAGCATCCTAAGAGGATCGCGAGGCTCCGTAAGGAAGACGTACTTAAAAAGGCAGAGTAATTGTTCAAGTCGACTTCCTTACCAGGTACCTATTTATTTTGTTTAGTTATTTCGATAACTTCTAAAATGAAATAAAAATTCTTAGCTCATATGATGTAAACATATTTTGCTGGTCTCTACCCACCCCCCTGGGTGTGAATCAGCTATTATAATCACCGGCTAAGTTAAATATTGAAAAATGTTATTTTGATAATAAAATAAATTTTTGAATATACTTACCCGGTGATTATAAATTAAAGGACCCTCCCTTCCTCCCCAATAGAGACACAGTGGACCGAGGAGAAAATTGAGTTCTTTGTTTACAATGAGTAATGGGTATCTGAACGACAGATGGCGCTGTTGAGTACACCCCCTACCTGTGTAGCGATCGCTGGCGAATTTTTACGTAGAGTTTTTCTGTCGAGCAACAGAGTTGCAGCTATTATAATCACCGGGTAAGTATATTCAAAAATTTATTTTATTATCAAAATAACATTTTCAGGAAGAAATGTATTTTAATACTTGCTCAATATTCATGAATAGCTTCCCACCTTCCCTGAATCTAGTAAGCTTAAAACAAAATGGAATGTGAGAAGTAATGCTAGTTCTGTCATGGTACCAACATTTGGTGGGGGTGTGGGTGAACACTTGCGTGGAATATTCAAAACCAGGTCGGAACTCTTTATTCCCATTCATTTTTGCTGAAAGCTGATGTTTGAAACATATAAACATAATAATGGATAAGTACATTAATTAGATTATATTTTTTTAGATACCCTTATTTTAACTTTTTATGAATACAGTACATAGTTAGTACCAACCATAATTGTTGTTACAGTATTACTATTTTTAAAGTTTGCGTAGGTCAAAGTTATATTTTCAACTCGTATAGACTTGGCTCAAACTATTGCACTAGCATTATACCCTGATGAATGTTGTTCCGTGCTAGGTATATCTTAGCAATTCATGTTTGCCAACGGTTATATATGCGGATGAGGAACTTGATCGAGTAACGAGAACCTTGGGTGTGTAGGAAATGCCCCCCTAAATCTTGATGAAATCACTGTCAGCAGGGTGACAGATTGGGTTTGAGGTAAGAGACAAGTTGTCTTTTCAGCTTTTATTCCTGATGCCTGGCGGAGGATCTTACTAGAACTAGTATGGACTGGCAGGGGTCACTCGCCTCAGTTAGATAGACACTGCACATCACAAGGAACTGTCTATCCTTTGATGAATCTAGCCAATAAATCCTTTTTAGGCCCTTTGCGTCAATAGGCGTAGGAGGTGGTGATGATGATGAATATTGAAGATTGGATGTGGAGAAAATTAAAGGAACCAGGTAGTTACTCGGGTAATCTTTGAAAGGAATTTATTGATGAAAGAAAAATAGATCAGAAAGCAATATAACCAAGAGTCACTGAAAGAAGCATTAGTACCATCTTTAGTTGACACACTACAGTTATTTATTTGTCCATCCACATACTGTATTTGTAATGCTTTTATGAAAAAAGTACAAGGTAGTTGGGGAAAGAATGTAAATTAATTTATTTCCAAAGGTTTGTTGTTAGAATTCCATTACTCTGGTAGAAATGTCTATCACGTTTGAAAGTGTAAGGGTGACAGACAGTAATAGTGCAATATAATAGATATCCTCCTATAAGTTGCGTTGATATAGATGTAAGTACGTGAGGCGCAGTTTGCATGAGTGTGAATTTGGTGCAGCCTTCATTATTCACTTCAAGTTTAACAAGGGTTGACAGCTATAGACTGATGTGATGAAATCATTTTGTCTCAATCTCTTTTGGTGTTGTTCTTACAGATTAAATTCTTTATGCGCGAGGGTAAGCTGCCTTTCATTATGGCGTAAAATATCATGGTATTGATTCTTAGTTGGTTTTTGACATATGATAAAAGTGTGTTGGCATATCATTATTTTAATCTTGGAGTGATTTCTCTCTCTTTATCTCTCTCTCTCTCTCTCTCTCTCTCTCTCTCTCTCTCTCTCTCTCTCTCTCTCTCTCTCTCTCTCTCTCTGTGTTGTGTGTATGTGCGTGCATAAATTATTATGTATACTGTAAAGTAGAGGTGGTTATGTTTTCAAAGTAAGCATGGCTGGGGTAATGAGAAAATTGGTTAAATATTTGAAATTTCTTTATACAGTATCTATCAATCATTGGTAGTACATTAAGTTGTGTTTCTAGTTGCATTATCAATTTTGCCTTAAGGAGAAACTTGTGCCAGAGCTGTTTTCTGTTAGTAGAACTATTGTAGAATGCTTATTGTATCTTTCATAAGATTGAAAAAATACAGCCTGTTTAGTTTTAAAGGGAAAAATTATTTAATGATTTATGCCTTAATTAGGCTTTGAAATGGTTGTCAATGTTGCATTGTTATGTGCTCTTTTATGTTTTAACTTTTGTCTTTATATGGACCCCTATTGAATTGAACAAAGAATTTTATTTGGTGAAAATCAGTTAACAGGAAGTTATGCTATCTGCTTAACATTGCTAAAGTCTGAATTTGACTTGCTTCAATGGAAAATCCCTGATCTCTCCTTATAATTGGTTTTTAGCATGTGGCTCTTCAAGTATGTTATGTGTTTTCTTAATTTCAGTAGCAACCGTGCTAGAGTTCTATCACTTTATATTAATGAGTATAACTTTCTGTATATACTGTACAATTTTTCATATGGTTTATTTCACATAAAAAGATATATTTATAGTATATTATGTGCAAGGCAATTGAGCAATGTGTAAGCTGATATTTTATTAATAAAGTTAGTAGAGGTCCTATCTCACAAAAACTGATTACATAAGTAGTAGTGTGTTTTAAGTTTGGCTGGTGGTATGTTATTTTAGAAGCAAAGCGTGCGCAAGATATGTCATCAAGTGAACGCAGAGAATTTTCATCCTTGGCTTATAGGAGGTATCCAGTGAATGCTAAGAATTGGAGTTACATGAATGCAACTCTGAAACTTTTGTTTCTTTTTTCTTGATTTTCATGTTGATCATTGTAGTAATTGTACATTTCAGAATTTAGTTCTGTAACAATTTATCCAATACAGTACATAACAACAGCCTTTTATCTGCCATGACTCACTCAATAAATTTATGTTCATTTGTTTTGTTGTTTTTAAAAATAGAAAAATTTGGATTACCAAGTATGTTGATGGATTGTAGACCTTCAAGGACCTAATTATTGCAACATACTGTATAGAGTTCGCTATGTTTGATTGTTTATAAGTGGTTACAATACTGTATATAAAGGATTGTACTTACAGCTCAATACTTATATGAAGATATAACAGGTACTGTATTTATATTTGAAATTTCTCTTGTTGCCACTGGAATAACAGCTTTAAAGTTTTTATGTGAATGTTTGCCAGCCTCGTATTAATAATTAGTGTCGATTTAACTTCATTGACTCTACTCTTCCAACTTCACTCTCTTGCTGTCTTTGACCATGTAACTCTTTCTTGGGGCTTCTTGACTTGGTTGTCTAACCTTTTTAATTTGGACTGCTCACTAATGTTTCTAAGTTTCTAACTTTAGAAACTAGATGCAGTTTAATTGAGCAATCTATCCTTTCCCCAAAAAGGTCACTCATATTGCAGAATCTTGCCAACCATCGGACAGACTAAACTAGTAAAAAATTTAACCATGTAATCTTCCAGCTAATTGGGAAGTTTTTACAATACTATATAATTTGAAATATGTGAAAGATCAGTTGCAATTTGTACTGTAACTTTTATTTGCTCATATGGGTTCTTTGTTGGCCTCCATGTTTTTTGTTTCTTTCATCCAGAGAATTATGGAAGGATCTCCATGATTTCTTAAGAAACATTCATCCGAGTCTCACCTTATAAGGTCATTGCTTTATTACCTCTGCCTAGGTGGATATAAAATCATGTTCATTTACAGAATCTATTTATCCATTTGTTTGTCTGTGATCAGGCTTACTTCAAAACTTCTTGCTGGATTTTTACCAAATTTTAACAATGGATAGGTATTGTATTATGCTCCGGAAGAACCCATTAATCTTTGGAGGGAATTTGGACTAAAATTACAATTCTGGTTACTGCTATTATTATTATTATTATTATTATTATTATTATTATTACCGATTAATATTTTATTATTATTATTATTATTATTATTATTATATCGTGAATTCATTCAAGGTCACAATATGAACTAGAGGGACACTCAGTAGAGTGCAGACCTCTGCCACGGCAGCTTATTTCTCTACCTTTTGCTCGATCGTGACATTTGACCTTAACATGTATTGATTAGCAAGGAGTTTCATATTCTCTAATATGAACCAAGTTTGAAGTCTGTGACTACGATGTCCAAACTTATGGATTAGACATTTTGCTTGACCTTTGACCATAACCTTCTAAAATTTAATAATTTCCAGATTTTTACATAACAGTTAATCCCTGCATATTTCATTACTCTACAATTAAAGTTGTGGCCAGGAAGGTGTTCACAAGCAAGCACACACACAAAAATACATTCAAGGACGAAAACATAACCTCCTTTCAACTTCGTTGGCGGAGGTAAAAAAAAAAGGAAAACTTGGTTCGTAGATTTGAGTAAAATGTTGACAATCTTCATTGGCGGAGGTTTGAAATATCTTGATTGCTCTTGTTTTATTTGTTACAGAATTTGCTATTTTTTTGTTATACTGTATTTTATACTATTTTTTTTCCTTTATTTAACTTGTTTTGACCCCTTGGGTGTATATTCCACTTGTTCCTGCTATGGTTACGGCTTGGCTAATGATAATGAAATGATACGGATGATGATAATACCCTGTATCCACTGTGTATAATTGGTAAACACTGCAGTATTTTGTATTCCAAATTTTTTATGTGGCTATGAAAGATGGTATTTTATTCTGATTGCATTGCCTCTGTATATACAGTATTATACGCTAGTAAGATTAGAATTTGATGTCCTCTAATTCATTGATAAAATTTTTTTTCCTCTGATATTTGTCCATATTAAGCAGATTATATTTGACAAAATGAACTTTTCTCCTTTGCTGTTGAGCCGTAGTAATCTAGATTCTAATTAGTGGTTCCAATTTTCTGGGAGAATGATGATTAGCATTATTTTACATAGTTTTATTTCTATTGTGCATTCATTTTGTTTATTATTCCTTGTTTTTTTCATAAGATATATTTGTTTGGCATTTCTTGTTCCATGTTGTGCGGCTTTATATTGATTTGATTATAATTTAATTATAGTTTTCCCAAATGAAAAGGATTTTCAACAATGACTTTTTACAATGTCATAATACTGGACATGTTTTAATTATTTTTAAAGTCATTAGTTTTTTATGAATAATTATTTTTCCTTATTATTGTCATTATTATCATTGCTATAAACTTTTTGGGTTTATTTTGGTTTTACAGCTACTGAATTTCCTGTCTAGGGATTTGATTTAATAATTATTCTCTCTCTCTCTCTCTCTCTCTCTCTCTCTCTCTCTCTCTCTCTCTCTCTCTCTCTCTCTTCTCTCTCTCTCTCTCTCCTCTCTCTCTCTCTCTCTGTGTGTGTGTTTTTTTTTGTCATGATGCTACAAATTCTTTTTTTGTCATATTTTCAAGTTAACTTGGTCTCGATTAGTCAAACTTGTAATGCAATCTTAGTATTGACTAGTCTTCATGGCCATTATTAGTCTTAAGAACCTAGTTTTGCAAAGTAATTATTTTCTGAGCCAGTTCCTCTTTAGATGAAGTCTTCATCTTAGCCAGATGTTTATAAAACTAAGTCTTAATGTAATAGTTTTTCTCCATGTTACAGTTGTTTAATTTCATGGCCTTTGCACTTGGTGGGAAATGATGATTAATTACCTCACTCAAGAGATAAAGCTTTGGCACAGCTGTCAGTATTCTCATGTTATCTAGATATACATGATATACCAGTTTAATGTGACACTGTTTTAGTTTGATTGAGACAGTGCTTGTTGAGATAATTCTTCATCTTTGTGTGCATCTTTTCCCACTTCTATGTGGGGTCGATGTTTCTGGTCAGCTTGTTGAGATAATTCATAGATCTGTATACAAGCTTATTTTTGTTTTGTGCGCACTAATTTACAATAACACTTAAAATTACTTGTTTAGTACTGAATTTATACTCGGTAGACCTTTTTTTTTATATTTCTTTGTGTTGCTTTGTACAGGTCATGGTTCTTTTCAAGTTTGTTTCAGCCATATTGTTTTCTATGGCGTTTGGTGTAAGATCATGGTATTTGTATTATATTTACATTATTTTGTTGGTTCATTGGATGAATTATGATTTTTAAAGTTATTTTTAGCTCTTTATATAAGAAAAGTTGGAAAAACTAGTGCATAGCAGTGATAAGGGGAGGAGGCAAAGAGGATGATATTATGGACTGAATTACTGAACTTTTTTGGAACGAAGAAAAATAACTCAAAAACTTCCCTGTGTAGAAAACTAATTGATTAGAATAAAACTTATTGGAATTGGGCAAAGTGGTATTTATCAACAGAGTATTCTCTGTAGGGATGTGCTACTAACAGTGTCCTTTGCAATCCCCATAATTTACAGTATGGAATGTTCTTAGCATTACTTAATATCTGCCTATCATAGTTTCTGCAACTCTTAAAGAAGATATGTACATCCAGTACAAGCCTTCTGGTGTTATTCATTACATTGAAGGATGTTGGTGTGGGCTGGATTGCTGCTCTGCTGCTCTGATTGGTTATTGTTTTTAATATGCTTGTCACAGAAGTTATCTTTTACCAGAAAACATGTACTATACAATACAGTATTTCTGTAATTATGAATTCTTGCCTATAATGTAAATTATAGAAAAGCAACGTGGGTTTTTAACTTTTTCATCGTGTTATTTAATAGTTTATACTTTATTCAATAGATAAGTAAGCTCTATTCTGTACTTCTGAATATTATATTAAAAGATCTTATGTTACAGAACATCATATCACCATAATTCAGTGGTTAAAAGTTTTATAGCAACCAAACTGGAATAATATAGTGAGATATAATCCTAATTTGACCAGCATGAGAGCAAGTTAAGTTTAGCTAGGTATGTGATAGGCCAGGAATGGGAGCTTGTTTAGCTAGGTATGTGGGAGGTTAGCTATAACTGATGATTTATCAATTTAATATTGTTATGAGGGAGGGATATGTGTGGAGTGTAGCATTGCAAGTGTCTTCTGTGCATCTTTAGTATAAATTTTGTCTAAGAAATACCTAACATCACTAATTAGCTATCCAAGCTTTGGACATGATTCATATATTTGTCATGATGCCCTCATCTTTTTTATACAAATGTTTAATAGTTTAGTGCAATTCATCTATATTTTTAACAAGTTGGGACCAGTATTTATTTGAATTTTATTGTTCGTAGATTTTGAACCTGCAGAAGTCTCCATTGAAAGGACATGATATTTTCCTTTAACACCCCACATACAAGTCATGAGTTGTGAGGCTCTTCTATATCATTATTTTTTATCCATGCATCTCTCAAGACTGCATGAATCCCATCCTAAATGTCCCAAATTTATCGTAAAACCCTTTGCATCTTTATTCCCTGCATCCGAAAACAAGTATGCTTATTGGGAGGGTATAACTTATTTGGTTGTTTTAGATAAGGTCTCCAGTTTCTGTTCAGCTATGGGATGGCTCTTTTTATGGGTTACCCTTTGGCTCTTTATCTTGGCGAACCTTTCAGAACTTCATTCTCTATTGTCTCGCTTAATGGATAGATCAACAGGCAGTATCTCTCTTAACGGTCCTCTTAGCTATAAGTGCAGCCTGTGCCTGTGTCGGGTGGTGTGGACTCTTATTATGTACATTTGGAATTGCGTACAGTTTTTTTATATACTGTGTTCTGCTTCCCTTATAGTAGTCATTGTATAAAGTTTTATGCCATTTTACCTCTTTATAAGTGATGGGAAATGTCTTATTAGTCCAGAGGGTCATTTTTCATTTTTATTGGAACCGGAGGGGACAAAATCAGAGAAAAAACTTTGGTACAGTACTTTTAATGAGATCCTGATTAGAGTCATGGGATTAATTTGGAAAATGGTGTACAGTTTGACTCATTTAACAGTGCTTTAGCTTACGTTATCTGTTGAAGTACACAGTAGATATTTTTTTCCATTAATGTGAAGCTGTGCTAACTACTTGGGTGTTGAAATACAAATGTATTTCCTTATTTTGATACATTCATTGGGATCGTTGATATTTTTCATGTATTTTTGTCTTTGGATAACAGAATTTTAAAGAAACTCTTACTGTTATTTATCAACATTAAATTACTTTACAATTACTAAAGAAATAAACAAAGCAAGCAGCAAATCTTGTTTGGAACAAGATGTAAATGTATAAAATCATTATGGAAATTGAGTCTGAATTTGCTTCTCACTTACCAACATGGTTAGATTCTGAGGACCAAATCCATGTGGTAGCCTATTGGAAATGTCCTTTCCTGGCAATTTGTTATACAGGGGTTCGAGACATGATCAAGCCCAATAGTTTCTAGTTTTGCCTGCAACCTCGCTATCCGTGTGACCCAGGGATAAGGGGTTGGTTGGAGGAACCTATGGGTCTGCCTTTTGAGTCATCAGGAGCCATTGCTTGTCCTTCCATGGTCTTAGCTTGATGGAGGTTGATAAGTGTATATTATTATTATTATTATTATTACTTGCTAAGCTACAATCCTAGTTAGAAAAGCAGGATGCTATAAGGCCAGGTGCCCCAACAATGAAAATAGCCCAGTGACGAAAGGAAACAAGGAAAAATAGAATATTTTAAGAACAGTTACAACATTAAAATAAATATATCCTATATGAACTGTAAAAAAGTGTCCTGTCCCTTGCGTCTGGCATTCATGAGCAATCTTGAAACCTTTAAATATATATATGCCCTATTTGGAACTGTGTTTTAAGTGATTACAGTACTAAGTTTCTCTAATTTTATAGGAAGTTCACTTTTGTAGAAATTCTTTCAGTCATCCTACATATATTATCATTACACAGCATTTTTTTTTTGAGGGGGGGGGGTGCTGGTGGGAGTTAAGGGGCTAAAGTAGAGGGAAAGGGAAGTTTTCAAGTGTTATTTAGCACATTAGTCAGGATCACTGTTGTATTTACATCCTAATTCTACTGCCTTCTGTAATGCCATTAGTTAGGGGATTAACTGGAAGCTCTTTCAGAGTACTGTAGATGACGCTACCTGACCGTTTTTTAACAATTCCTATTCCAGTGTAAGGTTTAAAGATTTATTCAAATAGTTTTATATTTGTACATGAATCCATTTTTTGTGTTTTACCAGAAGCTCTTTCTCCGAGTAGATGACGTAACCAGACCCCTTTTTTTAACAATTCTTATTCCTTTGTAAAGTTTAAAGATCTATTCAAATCATTTTATATTCCTACATGAATTAATTCTTTAATGTGTGTTTTACATTTCCACATTTCCTTTAGCACTTCTCATATTTCGAATATGTACATTATTAATACCTAGACAAATATATTCCTATTCATCGCTTATATTATTTTGTTACTTAGTTTTTATATTTTAAAGCTAACTCTTGGATATACTGTTTTGAATGAGCTAATGACCAGTTTAGCTTGCATCATTAGAATTGCAAAATATTGATGATAATTTTTCTTGTTATTTATTGATTTTTATATTTCTTATATGAAAAATATTTTATTCTTTTAATCAATGTTTCTGGTCATTATATGGATGAGCTCCCACCAGTGTATTGGGGGCTAACAGCCTTACCTCATAAACAATTTCATAAAACCAGATGCGAATCATCTTCAAGGGCAACATGGTTTAATTAAAAATATATAAATATACATTGAGAATTTATATATATATATATATATATATATATATATATATATATATATATATATATATATATATATATATATATATATATATATATATATATATACACACACACACACACAGTATATATGAATATATATGTATGTATATATATATATATATATATATATATATATATATATATATATATATATATATATATATATATATATATATATACAGTATATAAATAAGTTTGTGTATAGTTAGGTTTTAAAGTTAATGTTTTTCATATTTATATGGGGTTTTACTTTCGGAACTTGATTAGGGTGTAGTGAACGGAAGAAACAAAAGTGAAAATGATTCTGGGATAAATTTGAAATCTAGCATAGATAACAGTTATGAGTCAAAGGCAGAACGGTTGAATTTATCCAAGTCTGTTATGAGGACAAGAACTGCGCTTTGGAATTGCAGGAGGAGGAGGAAAAGAATGAGCCCCTATAATGTGAGTAAACAATGTTGTCTCCTCGATTTTTTTTTCTTTTTTAAATCTGATGTCACAGTTGTTGTTGTTGTCATTTCTGATGTCACAGTTGTTATTGTTGTTATTTCTGATTTCATAGTTATTGCTTTCTTTGCTACTATTCTTGAAGCTTTTGCTTTTTTTTTGTGAATGGTTTTCTTTAGTTAGAAAAAAAATTCTCTTTTTACTAGGATTTATTCTCACATTTTATTGTGTATAATTATTAAGGTGTGTTATATTTGAATCACAGTAAAAGTCAAATATTATTATGAATATTATTATATATTATTATTATTATTATTATTATTATTATTATTATTATTATATATTTATATTATATTTATATCTATATTTCAAATATAAACTATAAAAAAGACGTATGTCAGCCTGTTCAACATAACTTTTGCTGCTAGTTTGAATATGTAGTATGTTTTGAATATATATATATATATATATATATATATATATATATATATATATATATATATATATATATATATATATATATATATATATATATGTCAGCCTGTTCAACATAACTTTTGCTGCTAGTTTGAATATGTAGTATGTTTTGAATATATATATATATATATATATATATATATATATATATATATATATATATATATATATATATATATATATATATATATATATATATATATATATATATATATATATTCAAATAAGCCATATATATTTTGATATATTAATGTCTGGATTCTCTTAACGACCTCGGGATCAGTGCCCCAGGCGAAATCTCACAAAAACAAGACTTCGTGGCCGAATGGGTTAGTCACTGTCTATATAAGCTTGCCGACCAGGGTTCGATTCCCGGCCGGAGCCAAGCTCTTGTCTTTGTGAGATTTCGCCTGGGGCTCTGATCCCGAGGTCGTTAAGAGAATCCAGACATTAATATATCAAAATATATATGGCTTATTTGAATATGAAAAACACGTAAAAATGTGCAAAATTTATCATATATATATATATATATATATATATATATTTATATATATATGTGTGTATATATATATATATATATATATATATATATATATATATATATATATATATATATGTGTACATATATATATATATATATATATATATATATATATATATATATATATTGTGTGTGTATATATATATATATATATATATATATATATATGTGTGTGTGTGTGTGTGTGTGTGTATATATATATATATATATATATATATATATATATATATATATATATATATATATATATACACATACATACATACATACATACATACATACATACATACATATATAAGCGTGGATTTTAGAATTAAAAAACTAAACTAGGATTCAGTATCTTATAATCTTTCTTCGTACAGAGTTGTACAAATATTAACCCACATAGTGACGTAATATGATAGGTCAAAATATGCATATTAAAGAGGGAATGTATATAGAGCATGAATCTCATAATAATTTAGCCTTGGACCCGTAGAGAGAGAGAGAGAGAGAGAGAGAGAGAGAGAGAGAGAGAGAGAGAGAGAGAGAGAGAGAGAGATTGGGGACCTGGGAATCTGTTTTTCCGATTTCCTTATTGCTGTTTTTTTCAAATCGTGCTAAAAATAACTTTTATTGAATTCTGTGTGATTTATTGTTTTTTTGCTTGGGAGAGTTTTCTTCATTGCTCTTGTTTATTTGTTACATGAAAAAATTGAAATTATGACTTGTGATTTGATACGTCAAATAAGAATCTGATTTAGTTTATTTCCACGTTCGTGATCTTCATTTGTTTTGAATCATTTTTATCTTTTAAGAGGACTTTCTTGAGATTAACATTTTATGCACGTGTTTTGACACTAGTTATTATAAATAACAAACTGTAGAAGTTGCTGTAGGTTAACCCTGTAGAAATCGATGTAGGTTATTATTATTATTATTATTATTATTATTATTATTATTATTATTATTATTATTTGCTAAGCTACAAACCTAGTTGGAAAAGCAGGATGCTATAAGCCTAGGGGCCCCAACAGGGAAAATAGCCCAGTGAGGAAAGGAAACAAGGAAAAATTAAATATTTTAAGAACGGTAACATTAAAATAAATATTTCCTATATAAACTATAAAAACTTTAAACTTGTAAAAATGGATGTAGATTAAGCCTGTAGAAATTGATGTATGTTAAACCTGTACAATTTGATGTATGTTAAACCTGTAGAAATTGATGTAGGTTAAGCATGATTAAATATTAATAAGCATTAAACTAAATATTAAAGTTATTGGCTTGATTAGCCAAACATGCAAATTGTTCTTGAAACAACAAACAACACATGTAAGAGTGAATGAAATTACCATTTGAATTATTAATTTTTTTTTTTCATAAGTGTAATAGTGTTTTAATCTCTTGCAACTGATTGCCGAAATCGACGTAGGTAGGAACGTATGAATTAGTATTACACTAAACGCTGAAGCTATTGACTTATCTAAACATGCAAATTGTTCTAGAAACAACATATAGCACACAATAGTGAATTTAATTATCATTTGAATTATTAAAAAGTTTGTATGCAAATGCAATAGTGTATTTCTTTACCTCCGCCAACGAAGTTGGAAGGAGGTTGTATTTTCGCCTCTGTTTGTTTGTGAACAGCTTTCTGTTCACAATTTTATTCGTTGAATAAGGAAACTTGCAGGGATAAAGTGGTATGTAAAAAGCTGGAATTGATTAAATTTTGGAAGGTCAAGGTCACGGTCAAGCAAAATGTCCAATTCACGTAATCACCATAAGTTTGGACATTGTTGTCACAGACTTCAAACTTGGTTCATATTTGAGTGCATGAAAATCCACGCCAATTAATAAATGTTAAGGTCAAAGGTCAAGGTCGAGCAAAAGTTAGAGAAATAAGCTGCCTTGGCGGAGTTCTGCGCTCAACTGAGTGCCCCTCTAGTTTATTAAAATCTTGCATCCCATTTCACTCTTAAAATCAGTGATGGATACAAATCCAATCTTAGTGTAAAAGAAAAGGTGTCTGGTTTCAATTCCCGTATCATCAGAATAGATACTCGCCAGAACGTCAGCTAGGCAAGCCCAACCCCCCCATGGTTGTGCCCAAATACAGCAGTGGCTTCCCCAGTTAACTGCTTAACCCTATTCCCATAGTTTGGGGCCCAAACACTGCAGTACCTTCCCCAGTAAACAGCTTAAACCAATCCCGGACAGGGATTGATCTGCTGCCATGTGAATGCTTGGCTAACGCGTTACCACTGTTTGTTGCACAAGTTTGTTGTCCTTTACTAGCTTCTCTTAAATATATGAAACTAATATGGGACAGGTTTTTCGTTTTGATCAACAATTGGCTTTGTTTCAATCTCTGCTATAAATCTCTCTTTTCACAGACGTCTGTTTGATGCTTTGATATTGCAATTGGTTCTTGTTTAGATCGATTTTTTGTTTAATCTCACGATAGACAGACAAGGGAGGCATGCAGTAGGGCTAAGTGCCTGCCGCCTTTCTGTCTTTCCCTTCTGAATAAGGTGGCTATCTGGGTCTTGGAAGATTTCAAAGGTAGGATGTTGTATTGGGGAAAGCTTTGTAATTTATAACTATATAATTTGAAACTATGACGTGGCTTGAATATGGGTTGATAAGGATTGGATGGCCTATACTTTATCATTCATTAAGAAAATATGGTGTATTTTTAATACATTTTCAAAGAAAATATTCATATTCTTAAATGTAGGGTTTTGGCTATTGTGGATAATTTTAATCTCTCTCTCTCTCTCTCTCTCTCTCTCTCTCTCCTCTCTCTCTCTCTCTCTCTCTCTCTCTCTCTCTCTCTCTCTCTCAGAGCAATATGCAAGTTCAGTGCTGAACTCTGAGAGGTTTGTTGTGCAAAAGGTAACCACTTGTGATGATATACAGACCACTGACCGAAAGCCTCTTCACTATCCATCTTATCCCGCTTCTCTATCCATCTTATCCCGCTTCTCTTCAGATAATGGAGGAGTCTGTGAACCTTTTCATATTAGAGTTATTAGTACCTCATGATTGTTCTTTTGAATACTCTACGTTTCGACCTGTTGCTGAAGTCTGTGGCAAAATCTCAGTTTTGTGTACAGAGCGTATGCTAGCAAGCGTTGCTTTAAGGCTTATTGTTCTCTTGTCTAGGGTAGTGCCATAGCCTCTGTACCTTGGTCTTCCACTGTCTTGGGCTAGAGATCTCTTGCTTGAAGGTACATTTGAGCACACTATTCTATCTTGTTTCTCTTCCTCTTGTTATTTTGAATTTTTATAGTTTATATATGAAATATTTATATTAATGTTGTTATTGTTCTTAAACTTCTCTTGTATTTTTTCCTTATTTCCTTTCCTCACTGAGGTATTTTCCCCTGTTGTAGCCCTTGGGCTTATAGCATCCTGCTTATCCAACTAGGTTTGTAGCTTAGCAAGTAATAATAATAATAATTATAATGATTGTAAATGCTTTTATCAATGTTTATGTGTTATAAGATGGCTAATGTGGACCCTTGTATTCGGACATACCAACCGAGACGTCGCCTGTCAACTTTGGTTCTCAGATACCTACATAGGTGTTTTGAGGAATGCATATTTTGATTTGCCAATTTTAGTTTTTATTTATTTATTGATATAGTTGTTAAGTGGGAGGCAAGTTATTGTACTGACCTAAATAATGAAAATACTAATTCTGTAAGCAAGTATTTTTGTTTATTACTGTAGTAATGATTGCCTAGACCTCGTCTCTGGGGGGGGGGGGTGCTTCGTAGGCTAAAAGTAAATTTATTAGCCCCCAAAGCGTAGGCCTGCCTGCACAATTAATTACTTAGCACAAAGGTACCACTTGATTTACTTTCTCTATTTTGACAGAAATGTTACTAGCTCTCTTGGGGTGACAAGTTTTCAAGAAAAAAAATTATTTTCTGTAACGTCAGGGTGACGAATTGGGTTTAAGATGTGAGACAAGTAGTATTTTCGCTTCTTCTGATGTCTGGCGGATGATCTTACTAGAACTATAGTCAATTTTTTAAGCGAGGCAGATTTGCACCGACTCGCAGGGTTGCCCTTTTAGCTCGAAAAAGTTTCCTGATCACCGATTGGTTGGACAACATAATTCTAACCAATCAGCGATCAGGAAACTTTTCCGAGATAAAAGGGCACCGCTGCGAGTCGGTGCAAATGCGTCTCATTAAAATAAATTGACTATAGTATGGTCCGGCAGGGGTCACTAGCTCTTAGTTAGGCAAGCACTGCACATCACAAGGAACTGGCTATCCTTTGATGAATCTAGCCAACGAATCCTCTTGAGGCCCTCTGCGTCTATAGGCGTAAGAGGTGGTGATGAACGTATTTTAGGGTTAGTTTGGCGTTTGTGCCTGACAAGAACAACTCTGCATATTATTATTATTATTATTACTTCTTGCTAGGCTACAACCCTAGTTGGAAAAGCAGAATGCTATAAGCCCAAGGGCCCTAGCAGGGAAAATAGCCCAGTGAGGAAAGGAAACAATGGAAAATAAACTGTTTTAAGAAGTGCAATACCATTAAAATAAATATTTCCTATATAAACTATAAAAAATTAACAAAACAAGAGGAAGAGAAATCAGATAGAATAGTGTGCCTGAGTGTACCCTCAAGCAAGAGAACTCTAACCCAAGACAATGAAGACCATGGTACAGAGGCTATGGCACTACCCAAGACTAGAGAACAATGGTTTAATTTTGGAGTGTCCTTCTCCTATAAAAGCTGCTTACCATAGCTAAAGAGTCTCTTCCACCCTTACCAAGAGGAAAGTAGCCACTGAACAAATACAATGCAGTAGTTAACTCCTTGAGCAAAGAACTGTTTGGTAATCTCAGTGTTGTCAGGTGTACGAGGACCGAGGAGGATCTGTAAAGAATAGGCCAGACTATTCGGCGTATGTGTAGGCAAAGAGAAACAACCGTAACCAGAGAGAAGGATCAAATGTAGTACTGTCTGGCCAGTCAAAGGACCCTATAAATCTCTGGTGGTAGCATTTCAACGGGCGGCTGGTGCCCTGGCCAACCTACTACCTACTTAAGATGAATTCCAATAGAGTAAACCTTTAATTAATGATGATGATAATAAAAAAAGTCCTTGATGTGATGACAGTAAGAGAGGTGCCTTTAGATTCGTATTTATGTAGATGGAAAAAGAAGCTGAGCATCGTAAATTCAAAAATTTTATGACTTCTAAATATTTACACACACACACACACACACACACACACGAGATTCAACCCTTTCCTAAGTGAAACCCGCTGGTTCAGCAATTTATGAGAGTATGGTTTTCTAGTGTACCTCACGGGGTACGCCGTTTCACCAGGGTATTACTACTTTCCCCCTGAGCGTGACAGGAAAGATAATATATATATATATATATATATATATATATATATATATATATATATATATATATATATATATATATATATATATGTATATATATATATATATGTATATATATATGTATATATATATATATATATATATATGTATATATATATGTATATATATATATATATATATATATATATTGTATGTACTTTATATAATCAGACACTATTACACCAGGAAGATGAATCTATCAAACAATGGTATACATTGATATAAATCCGGCGTCAACGGCGTGTCTTGAAGTCCCCCCACCCCCTCCTGTGCGTGTTGGAGGGAGTGGGTATTCTGACGTACAAGTTCGGTGCCCCCCCCCCACTGCCTTTAGTATTTTTAGACTTTGAAGTTGAAGCTTTGATTAATAAGGGCCCGAGGGAGCTGGTCTTTACTGGTTTTTTATGGCAACGATATGTTGGCTATTTTTGGGACGGAGGATTTATTGGGAGTGAAGTCTGTTTGTGTTCGTGTGTGTGTGTTTTTATATATATGCTTTAATGAATTAATTTATTTGGTTTGTGAAAGGGGAGACTACGGCTGTTGCTGTGTTCGTTTTTATTAATGGCTGAATCGAGGATGATTCTTTTCCAGATACCAGTTTACTCACACACACTCACTATATATATATATATATATATATATATATATATATATTATATATATATATATATATATATATATATATATGTATATATATACATACATATATATATATATATATATATATATATATATATATATATATATATATATATCGAGAATGACTATAATCGATGGACATTAAGATTAACAGTAAGGGTCCCTAGAGATTGCAAGAGAAGCAGCTGAATTAAGAGATAGAGATTGCAAGAGAAGACGGTGGATTGACGAACTATGAAAATTTGTGGGTGTGGACTGGCATAGAATGGCCACAGACAGAAACAAGTGGAAGGACATGTTTGGGGCCTTTGTTCTGCAGTGGATGATGATGATATATAAGGTTAGTACAGTTGGTAGAGGGGGTCTGCGTGCACCCCCCGGAAATCAATTTCTAATTGGTGTCTTCCTATGGGGAAAAATGTGTAGAAAACGGTTTGCTATGTTAAAAATTTGAAATATTGTCCCACGTGCCTTTTTTATGCAAATTAAGCCGCCATTACATGAAAATACTAAAATCGCTATAACTCCGCCAATACAACAGATAACTGCAAAAATAAGGTGTCTAGACCCAGGTTTTGAGGGTCTAGCATCAATATAAGACCAGTCTCATAGTGACCACATGTGTTCCTGACATGTAAGATATGCAAATTAGTGCCGCCATTACTGAAAAACCTATTTTTACCATATCTTTGCAAATGTTATAGCAATCGTGAAGAACGTGTTGCCTGTACTCGTATTTTAAGGGTGAAAGAACATCATAAGACCAGTCGTTTTTTCATCACAAGTGTCATTTGCACATTAAGAAGAAAAAAAAATTAAGATATAGATGCTTCTGGAAATCATCTAAATGTTCCCTGTCATCACAAGCATCAATCGTCATCGCTTTCATCGCTGTCGAAGTCAAATGAATCTGTTTCTTCGTCTTCGCAATTATCTTCTGCTTCCTCCTGATCATCAATAGTTTCAAGGAGATCAACTAGTGAGGTAGGTAGTACTGGACCACATGACCACAATGGTTCCAGCATGCCTTCTTCTGTCTTTATCCATCCCTGGCCCTCGTCGTAGGGGTTTGGCTTTTCACAAATGGGTTCGTTAGCTCGTTTGTACAAACAAACCCGGTGGTTCACACGCTGGACATGGGGCTTCAATGCTGAAAGACATGGAGGGAGGCGAGCAAAGTCCACCTTAGATTTCAATGTTAATTTTTCATTTTCTCCTACCATCTTTCGAAGCATCTTAGATCGGACGGCATCCACAGACAAATCACGACTTTGGCTGTACATCAAGCAAGTGAATTGTTCTAACTGGTTCAACATTAGGCCATTTATGCTCCAGTCATTCCCAAGTTCTCTGAACACCTTGTGGAATCTCGGGTTCTTCTCAAGCTTTTTTAGTGGACCGACCTTCCCTTTTCCTTTGAAAGCACTGGTACAATCCTCCCCAGTGAAGACATAGAAGCCAAGAAGGGTAGCACAGTAGTCCTCCCCTAATGATTGTGCAAGCTCAGATACATTGATGAGCTGACGTTGCTTTCCTGATCCTGTATCAAGGTACACAGTCAGTTTGATAGCATGGGCATGGTAGAGTAGAATCACGAAGATATCCGTGTCAGGGGTTCTAACCACAGCATTCTTGTAACCAAGAGCAGCAGCATGATGTAGGTACAACACCACTCTCGTATCTGTCTCTTCCTGGTTACTGTATATAGTGGGCATCTCAAGCACCTCGACCTGAAACAAAAAAGGTCATTGAGCATATTTTGGATTAACATGTAAATGAATGTAGTCATCCTAAAAATAAAGGTGCAATTTCACATACCTTGCCTTCTTTGGAAACGAACTGATGAGCTCTCCCCTCGACAATCAGTACTGCCATCTCGGTTCTCTCCAGTCTAGATGCCGCCTGTTGGCCACTCCATACCTGCAGCATGAGTTGACAGAGCTGCTTCTTGTTGTCGTCATTTGCAAGGAACACCTTGAAGTCGTATGGCTTTCTTGTTGCTGGTCCGGCAAGAATGATCCTCTCTGAGCTGCCACGTCGAAGTCTTTCCTGAGCTTTGATGGATCCCGGAAAATAGCTGTCAGTTGAGAACAAGAAATGTTTTTTGGCAATCATCTGGTCAAGTATCTGAAGGCAGATCTCCACACACAGTAGCATGTGCTTTGGTAATTTCCATTTTCCATCTGACACTGCACGGCAAATGTCTTGCCCAATGGAGAATACCAGTCGCTTCATCTTTTCACTTGTATCTATGTCTTCTTTTCCTGACATCACCATGCTTAGAAAACGAATGAGATCAGATGGTAGTAGATCATCACAGCTGAGGTCCATATCATCTAATGTTGGCGGCCATGGGAGGACTTTGGAGTCTTTGTAAGCCTGTAGAATATTACTGCGAAGAAGCAGAGCAGCGTTTTGGTATTTGTCTTTGCTACCAAGCGTGTAAGCTTGTGCTAAAGCATCGTTAACCGAAATATTGGAATTGTACACAAGCCAAAATGAAATTGCATCAAGTTTGTCATGATCAACCTTCAGAAAGGACACATGCTCCTTGATTGAATCATTTTGTAGACGTTTCAGGAGTTTCTCTGAGCGGTAGTTTTCATTCTCCTGCCCATTGCGTTTCAGTTCTTCAATATAGAGCAAGCGCAATGATGTTAGACGCAGGACTTCATTCCGTTGGATGACATGAGTTCGAATGTGCTCCCGTACAAAATTCAGTGCCTTCTCATAAGCGGCCGAAATCTTCGCGTGTTCAGTACGCTTTGGGTCATTTGCTCTGTTAACCCCGCGTTCAAAGTTAGCAAATGTGGTGTGGAATGATCTCAAACATGATGGGTGATGTTTTGCTTCTACAGCAAAGAGGTCTACATTTTTCACACGTCTATGAAGCCGAAACATGCCCATTTTTTCAGCTCTCGATTCAATTTGTTCCCATGCATTTTCCTTGTTTCTCCAAGATGAGAAATGGACAGGTCGTACAGTTTTTCGATCAGCACCTTTGATCTCTACTTTCTCACAAAAAATGCACTCCTCTGAAAAGACAGGTCCAGTTGAATGTCTACGAGGTGAATGCAATAGCGAGGTGGATGCCTGTGGTTCCTCAGTTGTCTTATTTTCTATAAGATGCAGATTGCCAGAGAACCGCTGATAACACTGACGGTGATACCCATTATTTTCAAGGTCCTCGGGGACAGTCTCAGGAATCTGGTCGCATACAGACTGCATACGATAGGGAGATGCATGTGGCTGACAGAGCCGCAGGTCCCGGATTTCATGAAGGTGCTTTAGTTTATCAAATGCAGTTCCTTTGATTCTACTGAGTGGGGTAAAAGGCCCATGATCAGAGATGGATAACACATGAAGCATGCATACAGGTGCAGGTGAAGCAGGCTTTTTGCTCAGGCTGGTGCGTTCAGTGCTGGCAGATTCAGCATTCCTTCGCTTTGGCATGATGGCGAACTTATACCAAAACTATTACTCTGAAATGAGAAGTATAGGCCTATAACCAACATGATGAAGTGTTTTGAAATATTACTACCAATGACACTAAGTCATGCAAGTAATTGCATTAATTGTCTTATCAAATAGAGCTTGAGAGATTATATAAACACCTTTTACCTATCTGACTATAAGCAGACTAAATTATGATAAACCTAGAAAAGATAAACCTAGAATGATTCATAAATTGCTGAAAAACACACTGCTTCATCCAATATAAATGACACGGATTCAATGAATCACATCCTCTCCTATTCAGTAAAGTGTTGCCACCTATGATGAAATGATAAAAAATATTTCACTGCTTAATAAACACTAATTGGTAAGTACCCTCAGAATCTCTCATTACCTGACTATATCTCATTATAATAAAACAAATAAGCAAAAGGCACATTCAAATATAGTCTAATAATAAACATCAACCCATAAAACAAGGGTACAGACAACACGTTCTTCACGATTGCTATAACATTTGCAAAGATATGGTAAAAATAGGTTTTTCAGTAATGGCGGCACTAATTTGCATATCTTACATGTCAGGAACACATGTGGTCACTATGAGACTGGTCTTATATTGATGCTAGACCCTCAAAACCTGGGTCTAGACACCTTATTTTTGCAGTTATCTGTTGCATTGGCGGAGTTATAGCGATTTTAGTATTTTCATGTAATGGCGGCTTAATTTGCATAAAATAGGCACGTGGGACAATATTTCAAATTTTTAACATAGCAAACTGTTTTCTACACATTTTTTCCCCATAGGAAGACATCAATTAGAAATTGATTTCCGGGGGTGCACGCAGACCCCCTCTACCAACTAGACTAGGTAGCACGATAGAAATTAATTAAAAAAAATCTTAATATATATGAAGAGATTTAGATATGTTGAAATTTCAAAGGAACATTATTTCTGTCAAATAAGTCATTTATCAAATAATTTCCACGTAAATATCTATGTAAATTAATTCATATATAAATATATATTTTCATCATCAGCCATTGCTAGCCATCCTAGGGCGGAAGACCTCAGACACGTCTTTCCAATCCCTTCTGTTTATGGTTTTTCTATGCTAGAGCATATCTGCAAATTTTCTCAGCTCGTCAATGTATCGTCGTCTCTCCTTTCATCTGATTTTTGCTATCTCTAGGGACTCTGTTATTCTTCTTGGTGTTCATGCAGACATATGATAGTCATGCATGCACGGGTGCCTAGATGATTGATTATATGGTCACTCTTATTCGTAAACTTGGACAGAACATGAATTAATAGTTCTCTTGCATGAGGGTACACTCGGGCACGCTATTCTCATTCTCTTCACTTTTTTTTTCTTTTTGAGGTTTTCATTGTTTATATATGAAAAATCTAATTTAATGTTTGTTCTATTCTTAAAATATGTTTTGATTGTTTTTTTTTACTTCTCTTGTACTTCGTTTATTTCCTTGTTTCCTTTCCTCGCTGGGCTCTTTTTCCCTGTTGGAGCCCTTGTGCTTATAGCATCTTTCTTTTCCAACTAGGGTCATAGCTTAGCTTATAATAATAATAATAATAATAATAATAATAATAATAATAATAATACATTTACTCATTTTAAACAGTTGTTTTACCCTTAGTATTTATAGGTACGTGTAATAGGCCGCATTAAACTCATAAAAAAAATATTTTATGCCGAATCAGTTATATCCAAATCACTGAATTTTAGTTGGTCATGGGTGTTAAGTAACTTTTTGGTAATATTTTCGTTGACTAGTAAATACTTTATCGAATTTTTTAAAAAATATATTTAATCATACGTGAATGAAAAGTGCTATTGTATAACATTGACTTCAATAATTCATGAAATTGGTTGTTATTATTATTATTATTATTATTGTTATTATTATTATTATTGTTATTATTATTATTATTATTATTATTATTATTATTATTAATTGTGATATTGCAAATGAGCTTTTCAATGCTTGAATTTTCCTTCTCTTTATTTAATCAATACTGCATACCAATAGTACTGCGGGAATTTTGTTTTTGTTGTTATTATTATTAATCTATTCATGCCCTGTTTTTCATGTTTTAATATTTTTTTGTTCCTTACACGATAATGGTAAGATTTGTTGTAATTATTCAGATGATGTTTTTATTACTTCTCTTGTTTTGTTTTATTTTCCATAATAGCTTGTTTTCATTGGTGGCATTGGGTTACTTCAAGTGGTCTGCATTTTATGTTTTCCCTTAATACTGATGGCTTATTGGAAGCGTCCCGGTCTGGCACTCCCCGGACTGGGGTTCGAGTCCCGCTCAAACTCGCTAGTTCCTCCTGTCGCTGCAACTTCACCATCCTCGTGAGCTAAGCATGGTTTTTTGGGGGAGAGCCTATAGGAGTACATGCTGAGTCATCAGCAGCCATTGTCTGGCCCTTCCAGGTCCTAGTTTTGGTTGGAGGTGGGTCTTGGGCTCTGATCGTATGTATATATGGTCAGTCTCTAGGGCAGCTAGGGCAATATCACTGTCTCTTACCTCCGCCATTCACGAGTAATCTTTAATCGTAAAAACACTGTCGTTGTTTTACTGCTTTTAATTAATAACTGCTCTTTCTACTGCTGCGTTTACTGCTGCAGCTGCTACTAATTTAACACCTGTTGCTGCTATTTTTCTCCAAAGTTCGCCCAAAAATACTGGTCTCAAGATGCGATAAATTTCAGTTTTAGATATTTTTGACATAATTGAAACACTGTAGTGGTTAGTATTACCAGTGCAAATCATTTCCTGCGAGATTCATGAAAATGACTTTTGAAAATTTGATAATTCAACATTGCTTTTGCAATTTTAATCCTAGATTCTTGATGAAAGATATAAAAGGTTTTTTTCTATCGAGGGGCTCCTAAAATTTATGGAAATGGACCTTAAATTTTTATATCCTATTAAGGTTATGGGTGTTTTCTAAGGGGTTGGGGTCAGGTTAAGGTGGGGGGGGGGTGTTAGTTGGGTTAGAAAGGGGGTTTCAGGTAGTGAGGGGAAATGAAAAATATGGGAA
>NC_090755.1:8111779-8121779 GCF_036898095.1 Palaemon carinicauda
TATATATATATATATATATATATATATATATATATATAGATATATATATATATATATATATATATATATATATATATATATATATATATATATATATATATATATATATATATATCTATATATATATATATATATATAGTCATTAAGGAGAGAGAGAGAGAGAGAGAGAGAGAGAGAGAGAGAGAGAGAGAGAGAGAGAGAGAGAGAGAGAGAGAGAGAGAAATATCTTCGATATGTCGGTTATTCATAAGAGCTACAAAATGTAATGCATTCAATATTTCCTTGTACATTTAATAGCAATAGATTACCATTTCTCCCTTTACTCTTATTAAACGAAGACTATTAAATAAACTTCCTTGGTAAATTCCTCTCAGTTTTATGAAGCTATTTATTGGGAACACAATAAAAGGCATCATAAAAGGTAAGGAATTAGCCAAAGAGAAACGATTGTTATCGATGTTTTAAAGTTGGTATCTTATCATAATTCGACGGTTAGGCAATTTTTTATTCCCTATATGTACATAAGAAAGACTCTGCTGTTTTTCATTGGGTTCTTATTTATGTGGAGCATAAAAAGGTTTTTTTTATGTTCAATATCAATATTTTAGTTTTTATTCAAATCTACTAAACGTAAAAAAAAAAATATTGTATGTAAATGTGTATACATGTGACTGGTTGCATACATCTTATCTGTGTTCGTATTATAATCTCTCAGCATCTTTTGGTGTATAAATGATTAATTAGTCTGAGACTATTTGCAATAAATTTTTCTCCCTCTAGCCATATTAACTGTGATCTCTTATCCCTTTCACCAACGCATTTAATTGTAACAATACAATTAAATAACAATGGATATTCAACATCAATAAAAGAGCCAAGTCACAAAAATGCTCGATAAAATTTCAATAAAGAAAAATAATGTCGATATCTTCCCATCAAATAATTGGGGAAACCTCAGACATTTCCCCTATATCGCTGTGTTATTACTTGTTACCACAGATTTGATTATCGAAACTCGATGCTTGTAACAAATGCGGGCTGTAATACCGTCGATATTTCGATGGCCACAGAAAAGTACTTTCCAGATTGCTTCGTGTCCTTTTGGTGTGTGATTGTTTTATCATTTTGCAGGAAATGTGCTATTCGTAAAGTAAAATCATATCTGTTCACCAATGTTGGATTTTTTTACTCATTGGATGAACTTTTAGAGTGATATACTTATTACTTACTTAGATAATTTTTTAAATATATCTACATATGTCAAAGGAAAGACATATATATATATATATATATATATATATATATATATATATATATATATATATATATACATATATATATATATATATATATATATATATATATATATATATATATATATATATATATATATATATATATAAATAAAATGTGCTTTTGTGCATTTGTTTATATATATATATATATATATATAGATATAAATAAAATGTGCTTTTGTGCATTTGTTTATATATATATATATATATATATATATATATATATATATATATATATATATATATATATATATATATATATATATATATATATATATATATATATATATATATATGTAATAGTTAGAATAGTAATATTACATGTTTAAAACAAATGACGTAATATGTCATGTTGGTTGGAAGAGCTAACCGTGAGATTTGCTGTAGTCATTCAAATTGTAAGCAGGATGTATAATGCTAAATTGACATTCTTTCTTAACGTCAACACATTGTCTCTTCGTGTGAAAGTTTGTGACGTCACCGGATGCAGGTGTCTTCCGATTCCGTCACTTGGTTAAATTAAAGCAAGCATACGATATTTGTGATATCGGTAATTTGTTCAGTTCATATCTAAACTTCACCAGAATTGGTCATGTGGACCAACACAGCTTCCTCCAGTGATGGAGATGTTTAACTCTGTTGTTTATTCACAATAAAACTTAAAAACCATTAAGATGTATTCAGTAAACCATTTAAATACATCTGAAAACAACTCATACTCAAATGTGTGCTTAAGACAGTAGCACACCAATAAATGGTGGCAGCGGTTAAACTCTAAGACAGCGATTAAACTCTAAGAATTAGAGAAATATCTTCAAGACTTCAAAATAAATAGCTGTAAAACCAGAGAATGATCTTCAAGACTTCAAAATAAAAGCTGTAATACCTGATAAAGATCTTCAAGAACTCAAAACTGTTTACAAGAATCTACAATTTTGACTAAGTCCAACGGACAAGCTAACACCAACATATGTTAGTATACAACTTGAATCTTCAATCAACATCCTAGGAAACCCAAGGACTGGCGTTCAACAATTGCAAGACATATCCAGGAAGAACTACATTCAACAAGAAACTAGAACGAGACATCGCTAACAAAACATCAAGAGAGAGAGAGAGAGAGAGAGAGAGAGAGAGAGAGAGAGGACGTGTCGACTTCATATAAAGCTAAGTACAGAGATTTTGTATTCATTTTAGTTTGGGCAGTGAAGTGTAGTTATCACAAGTCGTTAGTCAATTATTACTGGGGTGAGTGAATTCCTAAACTTTGTTTTAAGAAACTCCGAATTCTCATTTAGAATTTTTCTTTCTTTGTGCTAATTCCTTTTTCTTTCATAAACTCTTGGGGGGAAATGTATTGGGATTAGTAACATTGTTGGGGGGATTTTATTATACATATGCGTTTACGCAGTGGGCGTCTGTACTCATATAGATATTTTGATAGGATTGAAAGGGGTCAAAGAGATAGAAAAAAAAAAATACAGCAGTCATGGCTCCTCCTGTCAGCCCTACCCCTGGACCTAGTGGTGTAGGCCAGGCTAATCCTCCTCCAATTGTGACGCTTGTAAATGCCAGGTCAGCAATCCTTCCTTTTCAAGGTCGTGTCAGCGGGTTCTTGCCACAAAATGTGGAGTCATGGATTTCATCCGTTGATGCCCATTTAAATGCCAAACAAATCGTAGATCCTTTTGTACAATTACAAGAAGCTAAAAGTTTTATAGATTTTTCTAAGGGGGATGCGAGTGCGTATTTAAGAGGTGTTTCATTTCAGGAAGCAGTTACTTGGGATGATTTCAAAGTTAGGTTACGCGCGATTTATGGGGGTGAGGAAGCTTTGGATGTAGTGTTAACGTTACGAAATACACTTAATCAAGCCACTATGAATCGGCTTAATGTTGTTGAGAGAGCAGCTCTCATAGCTGATAGGCTTAACGAATATCAGGACATTTTAGGTAATTCCACTTGGGTTACTAACGATAATATCTCCGTGAAAGATTTTTAACGATTAATGTATTTAACTTGCATGACACTTATGTTGCCTGAAGCTTTAGTGCGGTGCTTTGATAAGAAGTTAATGCCTGCAAGTACGGATTGGATGTCTATAAACAGATAAAGAAACACATGTCCAAGTGTCCAGATCTCGATCCCGTGTTAACTCAAGTTTTTGCTAAGAATGAAACAAAACCACAAACAGTGAACGTAATTAATAATCCAGTAGCGGGAGTGACGTGTTACAACTGCAAACGTCAAGGTCACATAAGCGCAGACTGTAGAACGAAATTTTGTTCAGTTCACAACACAGGATCACATTCTTATAGTCAATGTTACGCGCATAAGACACAACAATATCCTAGAAATGCACAGTCAATTCCACAGTCAGTTCCATATGGAAATAAAAAGAAAAATCCTCATTTTAACAATAAGAAGAAACAACAAAATGTCAATGCAGTTCAGAGTCCGAAACAAACAAACACTTCTTCAAATATCGCTGAGCCTGGGCCGTCAAACCAGACCTCGCAAAGTCAGCCTAATTTTCAGAATGTGCAGAGCAAAGCAAATACCACATAGTTAACTCTAGAGGGGAAGAGAGTGATGTTGGGTCAAGGTCATTTATGTCAACATCAATAGTATTGAATAATCAATTTAATGTTTTATCAGATAATTGTGAGACAATAGATTTTCCTATGAAACACACGGCCGAATTAAGTAAAACAGTGCATGCTCCCGTAGATTTGCAACGAATTCATACAATAATAAGCCAAAATGAGTTACGGCCAACCTTATATGCTGTAAATTTAGAACACAAATCCTTTACGTTATTTTTTGACTCTGGTAGTCCACGTAATATTATGGATTTGAAGACGCATCATTTGTTGTTTTCGAACTTTCCGATTGAAAAATCAGGAATTAGACTTTCAGGTATAGGAAATAATGAATTAAACGTCATAGGCATAACTCATATTCAGTTCAGAGTCGGTAATCGCACGTTTGCCGATACATTTGTTGTTGTGAAAAACATTAATATGTATCCAGCTGTAATTATAGGATACCCATCTATGGGAAATCAAAACATTATCTTAGCTCCTGCAAAGCACGAGTTGTATATCAAAGGGAAATTCTATAAGTCTTCTAATACTTTAAAGTCAGTTTTGGATAAAAAGGAGACGACAAATGTAACCGTAACGTACGTTGAAGAACCAATAACTTGTCTCACTAACAAAGAAATATTATATGCGACCCAGCAGAATTCTCGTTCACCCGTAATATCATCTTGCACGCAATATATCGAACCAAACATACCTTCGAATTTAATAGTGCAAATAAAGAAAACACTACCGGGATCTGAAATATTAATCCTTTCCGATACTTTGAAAACCAACGGATTGTCTGTCACACAAGCTATTTATACAGTAGGCTCACATCAGCAATGTAATATCGAAGTCTGTAATCATTTAAATAACACTTTAGTAATTCACAAAAATCAACATATCTTGAATGTAGAAGTTTATAAACATCGTATTCTTACCGTTGCTGAAATCAATCACTCTCAATCAGTTGCGGATGAATCCCTTTTACGATCTATTAAAAATAAAATCAGTAAGGACATTCAAGACGAAGAAATTCAGCAGAAAATTTCTGAACTTTTAAATAAATATACAGATGTTTTTTCCACTACGGATGGATCCTTAGGAAAAACAGATGTGATCGAGCATCAAATAAGGTTAAAAGACAAACAGAAAATTATATATGTACCCTCGTACAGACTCCCTATGAAATTCCAAAATGAGATAAATGATGAAGTAGGTAAAATGTTAGAGGAAGGAGTCATTAGAAAATCAAATAGCCCTTATAATTTTCCTTTAATAGTTGTACCGAAAAAAGATCGAACATGGCGTATCTGCATCGACTTTCGTCGTCTAAACGAGGAAACGATCCCTGATCGATTCCCAGTGCCATGTACTAACGATATTTTGTCTTTGTTAGGTCAGAATAAATATTTTACCAGTTTGGACTTACTTAAAGGCTTTCACCAGATATCATTAGAAGAAGATAGTATCCCATACACAGCCTTCAGCACAGCCAGGGGACATTATGAATTTTTACGGATGCCTTTTGGTTTACGTTGTGCTCCTATAACATTTACAAGAATGATTAACATAGTGTTTGCAGACTTGTTAGGGGATACATTGCATGCCTATATGGATGATCTTGTAATCTTTTCCAACACCTTAGAAGAACATCTACGTAAGTTAGAACTAGTACTACAGAGATTAAGACAACATAACTTAAGGGTAAAGATTAGTAAGTGTGAATTTTTCAAAACAGAATTAATATATTTGGGTTTCATGGTGTCAAGCCAAGGTCTTAAAGTAGTCCATGATAAGGTGTCGGCTATACGTAATTTTCCCATACCTACTAATGTCAAGGGAATACAGCAATTTCTGGGTTGTAGTGGATATTACAGTCGTTTTATACGCAACTATTCAATAATAGCCGCTCCTTTAACTGATCTTACGAAGAAGGGCGTAGATTTCATATGGTCTGAGCCACATCAACAGGCGTTTAATACTTTGAAAGATGAACTGTGTAGTTCTCCTATCTTAAAATTTCCTGACTTCGGTAAGGAATTCTTCATTGCAACAGACGCCTCAGACTTAGGAGTAGGAGGGGTATTGCTTCAGCAATATGATAAACAGTTTTTCCCGATAGCTTTCTATTCTCGAAAATTGAGAACTTCCGAAAGTAAGTATGCAGTAATAGACAAGGAAGGACTAGCTATTGTTAATTCGCTAGTGCATTTTAAGTTCATAATTTACGGTTATCCCGTTAAGGTTCTTACTGACCATAAACCACTGACAGAGTTCTTTAAAGGCTTCAATCACAGCCCTAAACGAACTCGGTGGCATTTAATCATTCAAAATTTTGGCGCAAGAATCGGGTATTTACCTGGGAAAGCAAATATCATTGCGGATGCATTATCACGCAACCCCGTGTCATCTTGTACGGAGTCTTTAGCTGAATTAATAGATATATCAACATCCATGCATATTGTAAAAACAATATCTGAACAAGAAGATTTAGGCTGGAGTGCTGAATTGTTACAGACTGAGCAAAGAAAAGATCAGAAAATAGAAACAATTATAAATGTTTTGAAAGGCAATCATAAAGAAAAGGAATATATAAAGTATAAGCAGCAGAATTATGTAATCAAAGATAATATTCTGTGTAGGACTGTGACAAGGAAAACCCGCAATACACCACATGTAACTAACGACCAGGTAGTAGTACCAATCTCACTTATTTCCACTGTCCTGAATTGGTTGCATTCAAATCCATTACATGGACACCCTGGGTTCTCATTAATGTCACAGAAAGCCAAATCATTGTTTTATTGGCATACAATGCTTACAGATATAAAAAGACACATAGCTAATTGTCGCACATGTCAGGAAAACAAAGGGCATACGAAAACACCTGTCAGCTTAGGAGCTTATCCTGTTCCCAATCAACCCTTTGAAAGAATACATTTAGATTTGTTAACAGGATTTTACGAGTCAGACAGAGGAAATAAGCACCTCTTAGTAATTATAGATGCTTTAACTCGATATACAGAACTAATAGCGCTTAAAACTAAAACTGCGATTGAATGCGCTAGGAAGTTTTACGAGTGTTACATTTGTAAACATGGAATTCCACACATGATAATCTCAGACTCGGGTGGTGAATTTAATAATCACTTTCTTACCTCATTGTGTGAATTCCTCAACATAAAGAAGATTAATACCATGATATATCACCCAGAGTCGAATGGGCTAGTGGAAAGAGCAAATAGGAAGATATTAAATATATTGAGGGTAACACTAGGGGGATCAGACCCCAACTGGGATATTGCAATACCGGCGGCACTGAGTACTCTGAATCATTCATATCATATATCAATTAAAATGTCACCGCATGAAGCATTGTATGGTACCCCAGTTAGAACACCTTTCCATGTATTAACGCCTACAACTAATCTATCAAATCCTTTAAAAGAATGTATAAATGCAAGTATAAGTCGATATGATATCCTTCGAAAGAATTTAGAAGAATCACAAATCATAATGAAAAGGAATCATGATAAAATAGCGAAACCAACTAAAACATATACCGTGGGTGATAACATCTATATTCAAATCAATGTCAGAAAAGGGCTCAACTATAAACTAACACCTAAGTTTGAAGGCCCATTTAACATTTTGGAAACATTAACGGCCAATAGGTTTAGAATTCAAAACATAGCCCAACCCACGGATGAGAGAATAGTACCATTGTCTCACATAAGAAATTAAAAAGAAAAGAGAGGAAAAGAAGTGAGGAAAAAATTGATTTTGTGTGACTAAAAGTTTTCTTTTTAATACAGGAGTAATTACATATATTTTTTCTCGTTACAGGTTTCCAAGATGAATTTTTTGTTGTTGGGAGTGATATTGTTCGCTCAGACATTTTTCTCGTATGGGATGAGTTCTAAGACTAAGAATATATATTTTAAATATGGCAATATAGTTGAAAGACAAGAAGACATTTTTATTACATCAACCAACGTAATTGTCGAAGTGCATATGCAAGCAATTTTTCTTCAAGAGAATGATGTCACTAGCTTAAGAACCGCCATTTCAAGGTTTTCTGCATCATTGGATGAGTTACATAGGAGACATTTTCATTTGACTACTAAGAGTTTGCTTGGATCAACATTAAAAGTTGCAGAGATGCTATCTGATGACTTGAAAAATAAGACTGGCGAGACAGGATCTTTGGCTTATGACCTTTTGATGTAGACTGTAGGACACGAACATAAAGAAAGACGGAATCCGTTCATTTATGCTGCATTAAGCATCTTTGGGTCTGTTGCAAGTTTAGGTTTAGGACTTTAAAATCGTCTTAAAATTAGTAATCAAAATAAGAAAATTGAGTTCTTGACTCATAGAGATGAATTGATTATGTCAGAACTAAGGGATCAGTTAGCTTCAATCAATAAAATTATGGATTTGTTAAATGAACATTCAGATAATATCGTTCAAATTATGGAAGTACAGGATTTGTTGGCAACATTAACGTATTATGATTCAAAGATAGATCACATACATAACAGAATTGCACATTTCATTGAGAAATCCAAGGATTATGTAGAAGCTATCACGTTAGCAACTAAAGGTGTATTGTCGCCCCATTTGTTGCCTATACGTTACTTAAAATTAGTTCTGGAGAACGGAAGGGATAAACTAGGCTATGTTCCTTTGTTAGACGAACATAAGTTAGAATTTTATTACAGCCTAATTACAGTAAACGTAGATAATAACAAGATTAGGATTACAATTCCCTTTGATTCTTCTGATGCCTGGCAATCTTACAGGATATCACCATTTCCGACTTTCATGACGAATCACTCAAATCCAGTAATATCCAGTTTGACAGGACACGTATTGATGTCCCCAGACAAGGAAACATATACGGTCATTAAAGACTTAAATCAATTAACTCACTGTTCAGACGCAATGGATAGAAAAATATGTACAGCTGACTCATTTGAATTCCGTAAAAACTTAATGGATTCATGCGAGTTAGGTATAGTGCTAGACGGTGCTCTCTCCCATACAAGTGAAAATTGTCTGGATAAGCTTTATCCCTTTGACAATAAAGAATTCAATTGCAGACTAAATAATGGCTCGTGGATACGATACGACAAGGACGGCTTCAATGTATCATGCCTTGACGGATCCACATCCTTCAACCACATCTTCGTCGCAGCAGATGGCTGTATCGGGACTTCCCCGAATTCCATGGTGACTGGTCTACGGACAATCATCAGAGAACGAGCTTACTTCGCGAACTTCACGTGGACCTCTACAATGCCCGCACTTCCTCTCCCCTACAACGGAAGTGTGGCAAAGCGGTTGATGAAACTTACCGAAAAGGACCACCTGTCACCGACTTACAAAGAGATTCTTCACCCTATATTACTGGCTAGTTTGTGTGTAACGGTGATAATTTTTATCGCCGTGAACATCCTTGTTTGGCGTAGGTTACGGCACAGCAAGCAGCTACAAAGGAACGAGTTGAATAGCCCTGACAATACCCCCTACCTGATCCAGTTCAAAGCTGTATGAGTGGCCACCTCATTCGCTAAGGGAGTAATTTGTCAGGAAGATGTTTGTATGAAAAGCTGATTAGTACGCTAGTAATATGTAATTAAAGAAATTTGCTACATTTGCATTGTTAAAAATACATTTAAAATAACATTTAAAAAATAAATAAAATAAAAAAGGATATAAATCATTTTTTTCTCTCGGCATCTAATAAAAATATATAAGCCGGAATGTTAAAAAAGAAAAGAGAGAAAAAAAAATATAATAAGATATATAACAGAATATATGGGCATCTAATAAAATGTATCAGCCCTATATATAAATATATATATATATATGTACGAAACCGTGGTACGTGTACGTACCAGGAATTCGTATTTGTGCACTAAAAATTGAGTATCTTGTTTCTGACAAAGGTAACAATTATTCTTTATCAAGTTACCGAATCATTTGTAAGTCAGAATTTATTTTGTTTTTGGTACCATGTAATCATTTGCTAGCAATGTACCATATATATGATCTTGGTTTTATCATGCATTTTTCTTTTTGCTTTGGTAATATCTTTTTTGTATGCGTTAT
>NC_090755.1:8136357-8141357 GCF_036898095.1 Palaemon carinicauda
ACCAAACGACATTGCAGTAATCTTAATTTTTATTCTATTATATTTCATGAAAAATATATATTTAATATATGATTACTTTTTCCTCTAACCAAGACATAGCATGTCTTCTTTTTTTTTCTTTACTTTGGCACATTTCATAAAATATTTGAATTCAATTAGAATCCTAAATATCAGTGATGAAATAATATATTACTATGTATTCCTAAAAATATTCCTAAATATATTCCTAAATGTCAGTGATGAAATAATATATTACTATATATTCCTAAAAATATACCTAAATATATTCCTAAACATGAGTGATGAAATAATATATTACTATATATTCATAAAAATATTCCTAAATATATTCCTAAACATAAGTGATGAAATAATATGATACTATATATCCCTAAAAATATTCCTAAATATATTCCTAAACATAAGTGATGAAATAATATGATACTATATATCCCTAAAAATATTCCTAAATATATTCCTAAGCGTCAGCAATGAAATAATATAATACTATATATTCCTAAAAATATTCCTAAATATATTCCTAAATGTCAGCGATGAAATAATATACTGTCTATTCCTAAAAATATTCCTAAAGGTCAGTGATAGAATAATATATATTCCTAAAAATATTCCTAAATATATTCCTAAATGTCAGCGATGAAATAATATACTCCTATATATTCTTAAACATATTCCTAAATATCAGTGAGGAAAAAAATATAAAAAAAGTATATTAATAAAGAAGTTCAAACGATTCCTATTTTGATTTGATTCATAGATGACAATGATGAAAAAATTAAAAAATTCCAATTTCATATTCCATGTAAAGAAAGGCAAAAAATTTCGAGTTTATTTTTAAATATATCAGCTAGGACCAAGGAGGGCCAGGCAATGGCTGCTGATCCATACGTATCAAAAGGCAAACGATTCTGAGTTTGATTTGCCTCCTTCATGACAATGATGAAAAAATTAAAAAATTCCAATTTCATATTCCATAAGTAAAAAGAGGCAGACGATTTCAATTTATATCCTAAATGAGGAAATATTTATATATATATATATATATATATATATATATATATATATATATATATATATATTTATTTATATATATAAATATATATATATATATATATATATATATATATATATATATATATTTATATATATACATGTATATATATATTTATATATATATATATATGTATGTATATATATATATATATATATATATATATATATACATATATATATATATATATATATATATATATATATATATAAATATGTATATATATACATATATATATGTATATATATATATATATATATATATATATATATATATATATATATATATATATATATACATACATATATATATATATATATATATATATATATATATATATATATATATATATATATATATATATTCCATACGTATAGAAAGGCAAATAATTCCGAATCTAATTTGATTTATAAATAGCAATGATAAAAAATAAAAAATAGCTAGCGACAAACTGCTTGTCTAAACCCCAGCCCCGATAATAACCTGTCGGAAACATCCTACCTCTTCCCCCCCTCGCCCCCCACGGAAGGGGGTCCCAGTCCCCCCCCCGAAGGGGGTCCCAGTCCCCCCCCGAAGGGGGTCCCAGTCCCCCCCCCCCGAAGGGGGTCCCAGTCCCCCCCCCGAAGGGGGTCCCAGTCCCCCCCAGAAGGGGGTCCCAGTCCCCCCCAGAAGGGGGTCCCAGCCCCCCCCCCCCCAGAAGGGGGTCCCAGTCCCCCCCCAGAAGGGGGTCCCAGTCCCCCCCCCCCGAAGGGGGTCCCAGTCCCCCCAGAAGGGGGTCCCAGTCCCTCCCCCCACAAAAAAAAGAAGGATGAGGTCCAAAACTCGCCGCGAAATCTGCATGACAACCGAAAAATTCCCGGCTCGCCGAAATCTTCGGTCTAGAAATGCATCGTCTTCCTTTTTTTATGATCGCGCTTTAATTTGGTTAGAGTGGCTCTCGGGCACGTTTTCATTTCCTCATATATATATTTTTTTTTATGAGGAGAGGGATAAAATCGTAAAAAAGGGAAGTAGAGAGAAGAAGAAAAAGGGAAAGGGGAAGAAGAGCGAACGATAAAAATGAAGATAAACCTTTAAGGGGAAATGCAAAAAAAAAAGTAGTTGGAGGTTAGCACGAAGAGTCAGGCTGTGAAGAAAGTGGTTCGAGGAAAGACCAGCATGAGTAAAGGAAAAGTCCGAAAATAATCCATAATTTCATGTATCTGGAATATATATATATATATATATATATATATATATATATATATATATATATATATATATATATATATATATATATATATGTATATATATTCAATTAAGCCATATATTTTCTATACATTAATGTCTTGATTCTCTTAACGATCTCGGGATCAGAGCACCAAGTCGTTAAGAGAATCCAGACATTAATATGGCTTATTTGAATATGAAAAACACGTCCAAATGTGCAAAATGTATCATATATATATATATATATATATATATATATATATATATATATATATATATATATATATATATATATATATATATATATATATATATGATAAATATTGCACATTTAGAGGCATTTTTTGTGTTTAAATAAGCCATATATATTGATACATTTATGTCTGGATTCTCTTACCGACCTCGGGATCAGAGCCCCAGGCGAAACAACTTAAAGAAAATAGCTTCTGACCGGCCGGGAATCGAACCCTGCTCCTGGAAACTTGTAACAATAGTGGCTAAGTGGTAAGTCACTGTTGTTACAAGTTTTCTGGACCAGGCTTCGATTTCCAGCCGGTCAGAAACTATTGTCTTTGAGTGGTTTCGCCTGGGGCTCTGATCCCGAGGTCGGTAAGAGAATCCAGACATTAATGTATCAATATATATGGTTTATTTTAATATATATATATATATATATATATATATATATATATATATATATATATATATATATAATATGTATATATATAATATATGTACATATATATACATATATAAAAGGCAGTTAAGGTAACTGGGCTCGCATTTACAAGGTTCGGAGCATGTTCCGGCTCAGCTAACCACCAATCACCCCAGTACAAATAGGAAATAAATATCTGCACCGACAAGCAACCACATACTGTATAATCTTATTGAAAGCCAGAGAGCTCTACCCTAATGGCTCTTCCCTTTTATATGGGGATATATTAATAAATGAATATAAGGAAAAGTTAAAAAATAGAGGGACAGTCAGTAGAGCACAGACCTCCACCGCAGCTGCTTATTTCTCATTTTGCTCGACATTGACCTTGACCTTTGAACTTAACATGTATTAACTGGCGTGGATTTTCATACACTCAAATATGAACCAAGTATGAAGTCTCTGTGACAACGATGTCCAAACCTATGGCTGATTATGTGTATTGGACATTTTGCTTGACCGTGACCTTGATCTTTCAAAATCTAATCGTTCCAAGATTTTTACATAACAGTTAATCCCCGCGAGTTACATTACTCTACGATTAAATTGTGACCAGGAAGTGGTTTACAATCAAACACACAATCAGGTGTGAAAACATAACCTCCTTCCATCTTCAATGGCGGAGGTAATGACTAAACTTAAACGATTCTGGGGAACAAGAAAATCGAGTTTCTATTTTGCTTTGCAAGCAATACAACAACAACAACAACTAAAGCAGTCCGTTCTAGTTCGTTGCAGGAAAAAGTCCTCACCACGCTAGTCAGTGCGGATTGGTGATGGTGGGAGATTAACGTCAGATCACTATCAGCAAACTATCCTAGTATAGGTGGTCTTGACTAGTACAGCCTTGCTGATCATGTCGATATGCAAATCCTTTCGCCACGTTATGGTATCCCCCGAAAAAAAAAGGATTATTATTTTTTTAAATTCCGAATCAAATGTAATATGAATAAGTTAAAAAAAGACAAACAACACACCAACTAACTAGTTTTTTCATTCAGAACTTCAGATTTTTTCCTTGCCGAACTAATTATTATTATTATTATTATTATTATTTTTTTTTTTTTTTTTGAGCTACAACCCTAGTTGGAAAGTCAGGATGCTATAAGCCCAATGGCTCCAACAGAGATAATAGCCCAGTGAGAAATGGAAATAAAAAATAAAAAAATACAATAGAAGTAATGAATAATTAATATAAAACAATTTAAGAACAGTAACAACGCTAACATTATTTTTATTATATAAACTATAAATAGAGACTTACGTCAGCCTATTCAACATCAAAACATTCGTCGGAAGTTTGAACTTGTGAAGTTCCACCGAGCTAGTTCGAGTTGCGGTACAAACTTAATGCTATTGTAAAGATGATGGAAAACAACATACACGCTTCCGACCGCATACATTAAGCCCTGTCCACACGATCGAGCATGCCCGACGGGCAAACAGTGATACCAGACCACACTAGTTGGTAAGAATGAAGGTTAATGACGTCAGAAGCGGGACAACCACAGACAGGGATCTGGCATCATACAGTGTTGCCAGAGCCTTGCCTTTAGTTTCCCCGCTTCTGACGTCACCAACCCTCATTTTCACTAATTATTGTGGCCTGGTATCACTGTTTGCCCGTCGGGCATGCTCGATCGTTTGGACAAGGCTTTAACTGAGAACGTTTCCTTCCTTATGAGTCGTTTATCAGTTAACTAGTACAATGTATTATTCAGTGGCTATTTTCCTCTTTTTAGGGGTAGAAGAGACTCTTTAGCTATAGTAGGCAGCTCTTCTAGGAGAAGGACACTCCGAAATCAAACCGTTGTTCTTTAGTCTTGGGTAGTGCTATAGCCTCTATACTCTGCTCTTCCACTGTCTTGGGTTAGAGTTCTCTTGCTTGAGGGTACACTCGGGCACGCTATTCTATCTAATTTCTTCCTTTTGCTTTGTTAGAGTTTTTATAGTTTATATTTTAATGTTACTGTTCTTGAAATATTTAATTTTTCTTTGTTT
>NC_090755.1:8146357-8148857 GCF_036898095.1 Palaemon carinicauda
TCACCTTGTTGGACAAGCCTGATCATTGCAGTTCAGGATGACAGGAATTGGTCTTGCTGTGTGGTCACACAGATCTTCTGATACTCGCCGGCCACTGCCTTGCTGAACACAGACAGCTGAGAGCATTTGGTAGCCTGCAGAGTAAAGGAAATATATTTTGTAGCCTGGATATATAGGAAATATATTTGGTATCCTGGAGATTATGGAAATACATCTGGTACCCTGGAAATTAAAGGAAATACATTCTGGATATTATAGGAAATACATTTGGTACTCTGGAGATTATATTAAATGCATTTGGTACTCTGCAGATTATAGGAAATACATTTGCTACGGTGAATCGTTAAGGAAATACATTTTGTAGCCTGATTAGTCAAGGAAATACATTTGGTACTCTGGAGTTTATAGGAAATGCTTTTGGTACTCTGGAGATTATGGGAAATACATTTGCTACGGTGAATCGTTAAGGAAATGTTTTGTAGTCTGGATAGTCGAGTAAATATATTTGGCACACTGCAGATTAAATGAAATACATTTGGGACCCTGAAGATTATGGGAAATACATTTGGTACTCTGGAGATTATAAGAAATACATTTGGTACCGTGGTTCGTTAAGGAAATACATTTTGTAGCCTGATTAGTTAAGGAAATGCATTTGGTACTCTGTAGATTATAGGAAATACATTTGGTACTCTGGAGATTATAGAAAATACATTTGGTACTCTGGAGATTATAGGAAATACATTTGGTACTCTGGAGATTATAGGAAATACATTTGGTACTCTGGAGATTATAGGAAATACATTTGGTACTCTGGAGATTATAGGAAATACATTTGGTACTCTGGAGATGATTTGAAATACATTTGCTACCATGGATCGTTAAGGAAATAATGTTGTGGCTCGGATGGTTAAGGAAATATATTTGGTACTCTAGAGATTATAGGAAATACATTTGGTACCATGGATGGTTAGGGAAATACATTTGGTACCATGGATGGTTAGGGAAATACATTTGGTACCATGGATGGTTAGGGAAATACATTTGGTACCATGGATGGTTAGGGAAATACATTCGGTACCCTGGATATTATAGAAAATACATCTAGCACTCTGGAGATTAAAGGAAATAAATTCAGTACCAAAGACCCTTTTTTAAGCAACGTACCAAAGACCCTTTTTAAGGGAGGTACCAAAGACCTTTTTTAAGGGAGGTACCAAAGACCTTTTTTAAGGGAGGTACCAAAGACCTTTTTTAAGGGAGGTACCAAAGACCTTTTTTAAGGGAGGTACCAAAGACCTTTTTTAAGGGACGTATCAAAACCCATTTCTAAGGGACATAAAAAAAGACCCATTTTTAAGAGACATATCAAAGACCACTTTTAAGAGACATACCAAAGACCATTTTAAGAGACGTACCAAAGACCATTTTAAGGGACGTACCAAAGACCATTTTAACGGACACAGAAAAGACCCTTTTTTAAGGGACATACCATTGACCATTCTTAAGGGACGTACTAAAGACCATTTTTAAGGGACGTACTAAAGACCATTTTCAAGGGACGTACTAAAGACCATTTTTAAGGGACGTACTAAAGACCATTTTCAAGGGACGTACCAGACCCTTTTGAGGGACGTATCAAAGACCCTTTTTAAGGGACGTACTAAAGACCATTCTTAAGGGACGTACTAAAGACCATTTTTAAGGGACGTACTAAAGACCATTTTTAAGGGACGTACTAAAGACCATTTTCAAGGGACGTACCAGACCCTTTTGAGGAACGTACTAAAGACCATTTTTAAGGGACGTACTAAAGACCATTTTTAAGGGACGTACTAAAGACCATTTTTAAGGGACGTACTAAAGACCATTTTCAAGGGACGTACCAGACCCTTTTTAAGGGACGTATCAAAGACCATTTTTAAGGGATGTACCAGACCCTTTTTGAGGGACGTATCAAAGACCATTTTTAAGGGACGTACTAAAGACCATTTTTAAGGGACGTACTAAAGACCATTTTCAAGGGACGTACCAGACCCTTTTTAAGGGACGTATCAAAGACCATTTTTAAGGGATGTACCAGACCCTTTTTGAGGGACGTATCAAAGACCATTTTTAAGGGACGTACCAAACACCCTTTTTTAATGGACGTACAAAAGACCCTTTTTTAGAGAACGTACCAAATTCCCCCTTTTCATGTCCACAGTGCTCCACATGAGGAGCCAACTGACTGAAACAATACCAAAGCTATTACTTGATTTGCCTTACCTCCTCCACAAGTGGCTGAACACGGACCGTTGGCTCTCTTGTCCCAGTAATAGGTTGGTTTGTTGCAAGTGCTTCCGTCTCCCCCACACACGCCACACGCGTCAACTCTCTTGCGGGACCCTAGCCTCAGGTCACAGCCGACTGTCTGTTGATAAGAAAATTAGGATTAGAATTGTAAATGTTTATAGAAATAAGACAGTATCATTATCATACTAAGGGGTGGAATAGTTTT
>NC_090755.1:8151357-8157320 GCF_036898095.1 Palaemon carinicauda
TGATATATATATACACTGTATATATATATATATATATATAGAGAGAGAGAGAGAGAGAGAGAGAGAGAGAGAGAGAGATGAACGAGCTAAGAAAACTTACGGGTATAGACTGGCATAGAAAGACCATAAACAGGCAGGAGTGGTAGGACATGTCTGAGGCCTTTTTCCTGCAGTGGATTAGTTACGGCTAATGATGATGATGATGATATATATATATATACACTGTATATATATATATATATATATATAGATAGAGAGAGAGAGAGAGAGAGAGAGAGAGAGAGATATGACAATGGATGAACGAACTAAGAAAACTTGGGGGTATAGACTGGCATAGAAAGACCATAAACAGACAGGAGTGGTAGGATATGTCTGAGGCCTTTGTCCTGCAGTGGACTAGTTACGGCTAATGATGATGAGGATGATGATGATATATATATATATATATATATATGATGGACAATCACCTGAATTTAATGACAGCAATGATAAATGGAGGGGCAAGGAAGTGGGTACGAACATAAGGAACGGGAGGGGGGGAGGGGGGGGAGATAAGAAAACAGAAAGAAAGGACAAAGAATGAGGGATAGAGGAAGTGGAGGGAACACGAGGTACGAATGGAGACATAAAACTAAAATTTCTCTAAAAAAAAAAAAATACATTTATGACTTTCTATGACTGATGAATGCAAGAAACAGTCTCTGGGGCCGGGCTACAGTTCTCTCTCTCTCTCTCTCTCTCTCTCTCTCTCTCTCTCTCTTCAATTAACCTATTCTATTTTTCGATTCAATACTTAATTCGTCAATGTCTTCTTTAATTAAACGACCATAGATGGAAATGACAGCGATTCTAAAAATCATTATGAATATTTTATCAGCCAAATTTCTGAGGACAACTTTTTTGAAAATATATGCTGGATTTTATATTAGTAAAATATGTGCGTGGAGTTATAAAATATTACCTAAGTCAAGATTATAATGATCAGTGTTCCTCTATTTATTTATGTATCTTTTTGTCTTGCTGGAACAACTCATTATATCTTGCCACATCTAAAATTGTTATATTAATCATATTCTTTCGGTGATTTTGACTATGAATTATTCTGAATTTTCAAAACTACGAAATACACGAAGCAATAAAGGTTTAAAGGCCTCTCATGAATGGCAGAGGCTAGGGACAGTGATATTGCCCTATCAAGCAGGACAATGCCCTAGAGATTGACCTTATATACATATGATCAGCGTCCAAGCCCCCTCTCCATCCAAGCTAGGACCAAGGAGGGTCAGACAATGGCTGCGGATGACTTGGCAGGTAGGCCTATAGGCTACACCAAACACTCCCATCCTTAGCTCACAAGGATGGTGTGGTTGCAGCAACCTAAGAAACTAACGAGTTTGAGCGGGACTCGAACCCCAGTCTGGCGATAGGCTCCCTCAAACCCCCCTTTCTTAGCTCACAAGGATGGTGTGGTTGCAGCAACCTAAGAGACTAACGAGTTTGAGCGGGACTCAAACCCCAGTGTGACAATCACCAGTCAGGGACGTTACCACATCGGCCACCACAACCCTATTCGCCACCTATGTTACAGTACTTTTGCAAACTACATTACAGTCTTTCAATGTTTCTTCTCAGCGTTCAGTCAGCAAATATCACAGCATGATTATTTTGCTTCATAGAAAATAAGTCTATTCACACAAGGAAATATTATTATCATAATCATAATTATCTCAGCTTATCTTTGGGCATCCTGTTAATTATCGGTCCACATTGGGTCCGTCTGGTGCGTATTAAAAGATTAGTTTATTATTACGTTTTCTTTCTACTTTCACTGAGAATGAATATCTCTTCATGGAAAAGAAAACGAGAGAAATAAGACTGTGAAACAAGAAAGATAAAATTGATTACAGAAAAAAGGTTGAAATTCGTCTGAGGAAAAATATAAATAACAAATAAATTAGACTATATTTCTGGCGGAAGATTGAAAAATAGGAAAAATTCAACATATCTAAAAAAAAATTACGACATTTATTTAAGGAAAAAAAATGTTTCAAGAAAATGAATGTAAAAAAATAAAGAGAATTCTGCCAGATTAAAAGAAATAGATTTAACTCAACACACACACACACACACACACACACACATATATATATATATATATACACACACACACACACACACATATATATATATATATATATAAACAATGAATTTTATTTTAGGAAAAAGGAATAAAAATACCTAAAGAATTTTGGCGGAAGATCGAACACAAATTTTTCTTATTGATATTATTCATTTATTTAACATATCTGTCTGTACATATGAGAGAGAGAGAGAGAGAGAGAGAGAGAGAGAGAGAGAATGGGACGTGCAACAGCACTGCGTCTAAAACTGCATAATTTGAATGAATGGCCGACGGATAGAGGGGACAAATGTGACCAGTTCAAAGACAGTGCCGCAATACTTAAGCAATTCCCTTTTGCATATATTATACCAAGATATTGCATCATCTCTCTCTCTCTCTCTCTCTCTCTCTCTCTCTCTCTCTTAAAAGCATATAAATAGCAGCCTAAACTTGGCTCAGTTAAAACAGCAGTGAAATTTTCTCTCTCTCTCTCTCTCTCTCTCTCTCTCTCTCTCTCTCTCTTTTAAGGACATAAATAGCAGCTTAAACTTGGCTTAGTTAATACAGTAGTGAAATCTCTCTCTCTCTCTCTCTCTCTCTCTCTCTCTCTCTGTATACACACAAACACACACACATACACACACACACACACACACACACACATATATATATATATATATATGCATAAAATCTATAAAACATTCTACATTTATCATATACACATACATGGATGTGTAGATATATACACATACAAATACACAAACATTAAAAATATGTTGGACGCACATTCATGAACAAGATCCCATTCAAAATACTGATTTGTCGTATTTTATAGTATTTTACACAAACATGATTTCTGAAGAAGATTTAATCTAACCAAAAAGGATTTAGAGGCATCATGTTTTGACTATTACAATGACTATACTCAATTTTTTTTAGTGAGGCAGATTTGCACCGACTCGCAGGGGTGTCCTTTCAGCTAGGGAAAGTTTCCTGCTATCTGATTGGTTAGAATTATCTTGTCCAACCAATCAGAGATCAGGAAACTTTTCCGAGCTAAAAGGGCACCCCTGCGAGTCGGTGCAAATCTGCCTCACTAAAAAGAATTGACTATAGATGGCTTGCATTGTAGTTTTTCAATTTAATGAATTGGATCTATGGAATTTTGGCTAAATAACCGGGCGATGGGGCCTGTGAGACCCTTCAGCACCCATGAAATGTATTGGTGTTTTTGTGGTAACGTCCCTGCCTGGCGTTCTGCTGGATTGGGGTTCGAGACCCGCTCAAGCTTGATAGTTTCTTGTAGAGTCTGCAACCTTACCATTCTTTTGAGCTAAGGATGGAGTGCTAGGCCAAGCATATAGGTCTTCCTGCTGAGGAGTCATCAGCAGCCATTGCCTGGCCCTCCCTGGTCCCAGCTTGGGTGGAGAGTGGGTTTGTCCGCTGATTATATGCATAAATAGTCCGTCTCTTGGGCACTGTCCTGTTCAGGCAATATCAGTCCCTTACTTCTGCCCTTTATGAGTAACCTTTAAAGGCTTTAAAGGCCGCTCATGAATGACAGTGGCAAGGGATAGTGAAATCCCCCTATCGAGTGGGACAATGCCCTTGATTCTAACCATATATGCATATGACTGGCGACCAAGCCCTCTCTCCACCCAAGCAAGGACCAAAGGGGCCAAGGCAATGGCTGCTGATGACTCAGCAGATAGACCTATAGGCTCCCTTAAACCACCATCCTTAGCTCACAAGGATGGTGAGGTTGCAGCGATCAAACGGAATAACGAGTTTGCGCTGGACTCGAACCCTAGTCTGGTGTTCACCACGCTATCCATAAAACGTACCGAATTTCCTCCAATATTTCACAAGGGGTAAATCATAGGAGAGCTGGAAGACCCAGGCCTACATGAATGAGGACTATGAAGCGTGAAGTAGGAGATGATGAATGGAGAAGTATTGAATTAAAAGCTCAAGATAGAGACGACTGGCGGAATCTAGCCGAGGCCCTTTGCGTCAATAGGCGAAGAAGGAGATGATGATAATGATGACGTTATAGGGGAATATTCTGAACTCCAATAGCTTACGAAATAGTTTGACTTCAAAATGTCAGTGCCTTTATCAGTCGCCGATATGTATGTATGTATGTATGTATGTATGTGTATATTATATATATATATATATATGTGTGTGTGTGTGTGTGTGTGTGTGTGTGTATATTTAAAGAAAAAGCTGCTAGTCTCTCGCCTCAAATAAAAGGGGCGACCATACACACATATACATATACTGTATATACACATATATACATAATATATATACATATGTATATATATACACATATAAATATATATATATATATATATATAAAAGTATATATGTATATATATACATATATATATATATATATATATACATATATATACATATATATATATATATATATGTATGTATGTATGTATGTATATATATGAGAGAGAGAGAGAGAGAGAGAGAGAGAGAGAGAGAGACGTTAATGTCATTAGCAGTGCCCCCCCCCCCCCCCAAAAAAAAAGGCACCCACACGCTGGTTCGTGGAGTCCGCATAAAACGGATTCCATAAACCTCAGCAAGGAAGACAAAAAGAAGAAGAAGAAGAAGAAGAAGAAGAAGAAGAAGAAGAAGAAGAAGAAGAAGAAGAAGAAGAAAAGTCCAGCAAAGGTCTGTATGTATCGCGTGTCCACGGCTGATTTCATTCGCTTCATCAACTACCCCTAAATTGACCCCAGACTCATTCTATCCTTATCTGTCGTATAGCAACGTCCAGTGAGGCTTTCTCTCTCAGCTTCGCACTTGCAGAATGCGCCCCACACGCCCACACGTCCCCAAGAACCCCCCCCCCACCGAGGAAATTCATTACAGGGAAAATATTATCATAAAAACTCGCACAAGACTATGCTTGGGAATCTTGAATCTTCTGCGGGGATGGAAGATTTTTTCATGTTTTCCTTATTTTTTTTTTAAAGAGGATAATATACTTTTTATAGTATTGACATAAACGCATATACATACATTCATTCATACATACATACATACATACATTCATTCATACATACATACATACATACATACATACATGCATGCATACACTATATATATATATATATACATTTATATATATATATATATATATATATAATAAATGTGTATATATATAAATATATTTATATATATATACATTTATATATATATATATATATATATAAATATATTTATATATATAAATATATTTATAAATATATATATATATATATATATATATATATTATTCTGCCGTTTTTAATCCACTGCCAGGACAAAGGCCTCAGACACTCAAGCTGAGCAGCATTGCACAAAACGTATTACCATGTAGTCTCTCCCCCGTCCCTCGGGTAAGGGGGAGAGGGAGTAGTAAAAACCCTGCTGAGAGTGGAAGGTTGGGAATCGTTGAATATGTGTGTGCGTATCTATCTAAATATTTAGCCGTCTTTTTTGACGGGTCGCGTACAATAATAATAATAATAATAATAATAATAATAATAATAATAATAATAATAATACAGTAATAATAATTGTAATAATAATAATAGTAACAACAACAACAACAACAATAATAATAATAATAATAATAAAACTACTACTACTACTACTACTATTACTACTACTACTACTACTACTAATAATAATAATAATAATATTACTACTACTACTACTACTACTAATAATAATAATAATAATAGCACTACTACTACTACTATTACTACTACTACTACTAATAATAATAATAATAATAATAATAATAATAATAATAATACTACTATTACTAATA
>NC_090755.1:8160320-8177820 GCF_036898095.1 Palaemon carinicauda
ATAATAATAATAATAATAATAATAATAATAATAATAATAATAATAATAATAATAATAATAATAATAATAATAAAGGATTATTATATTGAAGACTGAGTACTGTCACATAAGAATTTTATATAGATATCCAAAAGCAAATATTCCTTTAAATTCTATTACAATGAAATATTATTATTATTATCATCAAATGCTAAGCTACAACCCTAGTTGGAAAAGAAGGATGCTATAAGCCCAGGGGCTCCAACGAGGAAAATAGCCCAGTGAGGAAAGGAAATAAGGAAAAATAAAATATTTCAAGAAAAGTAACAACATTAAAGTGAGTATTTCCTATCTAAACTTTAAAAACTATAACAAAACAAGAGGAAGATAAACTAAATACAACAGTGTGCCCGAGGTGTACCCTCAAGCAAGAGAACTCTAACCAAAGACAGTGGAATACCATGATACAGAAGTTATAGCACTACCCAAGACTAGAGAATAATGGTTTGATTTTGGAGTGTCCTTCTCCTAGAAGAGCTGCTTACCATACCTGAAGAGTCTCTTCTACCCAAAAATAATATTCAGTTAACCGTCAGAATTTATTCATTATGGAGAGGAAAATGTGTCGGAAATAAATTTTCAGGCATAGTGAGAATTCATTACTTTTCACGCTGAGGTCCAGATTGGAAAAATATACTAGTAGAGGAAAAAAGAAAATTACAATAGTATTTACACAATACCCCGTCGAAGAAAAGAAAATTACAATAGTATTTACACAATACCCCGTTGAAGAAAAGAAAATTACAATAGTATTTACACAATACCCCGTTGAATTTACGGGCTGCCCAGCGGAAAGAGCCCGTGTCTTACGTATGGTAAGGCAATCTACACACACACACACAATACCCCGTTGAAGGAAAAAAAAAAAGTTTATACGAAAATCGGTTCTTTGATAAGCATATGATTCATATACTATTTTGGAAAAAAATTGGGAAGGAAATTTAGAAGATTGAGAAAATATGTAATGATGGAGTCAATGCTCAAATTATTAAAAGAAATGAAACAAATTAAATAAGTAAATAAACCAATTAAAAAGAATGTAACTGTATTCCAATATATGAACATAAAAAAGGAAAAAATTGGTAACTCTTTCAATAAATTACTATAAACTAGAAAAAGCACACTGAGAGTGCAGACCTCCACCACGGCAGCTTATTTCTCGAAACCAGCTTGCCTTTCTCAGATTCAATTTAGATCGTAGGCGTATTTGGGGTTAAGGCTAGGGTTAATTTGGTCAACCTTTTGCTCGACCTTGGCCTTGACCTTTGACCTAGAGCTTTAAAAATTGAATTACTTAAAAGTCTCTACATAACAATTAATCCATTAAAGTTTCTCTAAAATCTTTGAGTAAAACTGAGACCAGGATGTTGTTCACAAACAAACAAACAGACCAACAGGGGCGAAAAGATAACCTGCTCCCAACTCCGCTGGCGGAGGTAATAAATTGTAAAGATATGATTCGATTCTAATAAGGAAAATGAATACATCAGAAAGAGGTAACTATTCTCACTGTCTTGGGTTAGAGTTCTCTTGCTTGAGGTTACACTTTGGTACACTTTTCTATCTTATTTGTCTTCATATTTTTTTTTTTTTTGAAGCTTAATAGTTTATGAAAAATTTAGTCTAATGTAGTTACTGTCCTTAAAATATTTTATTTCAATTGTTAATTACTTTCCTTGTAGTTTATTTATTTCCTTATTCACTTTCCTCACTGATATTTTTTCTCTGTTGGAGCCCTTAGGCTTATAGCATTTTGCTTATCCAGCTAGTGTTGTAGGTTAGCAAATACTACTACTACTACTACTACTACTACTACTACTACTAATAATAATAATAATAATAATAATAATAATAATAATTATAATAATAATAATAATAATAATAATAAAAAGTTATTGCTGGACCAAAGGAAAAAAATATTTTGATAGACCGAAGAAAAGTCTTTGGTAGACGGAAGAAGAAAAAGTTTCTGGTGTACCGAAGAAAAATATTTTTGGTGTACCGAAGAAAATGTTTTTGGTGAACTAAAGCATAAAAGTTTTTGGTTTTTTGGTGGACCAAAGAAAAAAAGTTTTTGGTGAACCAAAGCATAAAAGTTTTTTTTTTTTTGTTGGACCAAAGAAAAAAAGATTTTGGTGAACCAAAGCATAAAAGTTTTTGGTTTTTTGGTGGACCAAAGAAAAAAAGTTTTTAGTGGACCAAAGCATAAAAGTTTTTGGTTTTTTTGGTGGACCAAAGAAAAAAGTTTTTGGTGAAACCAAAGCATAAAAAGTTTTTGGATTTTTGGTGGACCAAAGAAAAAAGTTTTTGGTGAACCAAAGCATAAAAGTTTTTGGTTTTTTGTGGACCAAAGAAAAAGTTTTTGGTGAACCAAAGCATGAAAGTTTTTGTTTTTTTGGTGGACCAAAGAAAAAGTTTTTGGTGAACCAAAGCATAAAAGTTTTTGGTTTTTTGGTGGACCAAAGAAAAAAGTTTTTGGTGAACCAAAGCATAAAAGTTATTGGTTTTTTGGTGGACCAAAGAAAAAAGTTTTTGGTGAACCAAAGCATAAAAGTTTTGGTTTTTTGGTGGACCAAAGAAAAAGTTTTTGGTGAACCAAAGCATAAAAGTTTTTGGTTTTTTTGTTGGACCAAAGAAAAAAAGTTTTTGCTGAACCAAAGCATAAAAGTTTTTGGTTTTTTTGTTGGACCAAAAAAAAAAAAAAAGTTTTTGCTGAACCAAAGCATAAAAGTTTTTGGTGGACTGAAGAAAATGCTTTTGGTGGACCAAAGAAAAAATGGTTTTGGTAGACCAAAGCATAAAAATATTTGGACTGAAGAAAAATATTTTTGGTGGACCAAAGGAAAAAAGCTTTTGGTGAACCAAAGCTTAAATGTTTTTGGTTTTATGGGTGGACCAAAGAAAAAAAGTTTTTGGTAGACCAAAGCATAAAAATGTTTGGACTGAAGAAAATATTTTTGGTGGACCAAAGAAAAAAAGTTTTTAGTGGACCAAAGCTTTAAAGTTTTTGGTGGACTGAAGAAAATACTTTTGGTGGACCAAGGAAAAAAAGTTTTTGGTAGACCAAAGCATAAAAATTTTTGGACTGAAGAAAAATATTTTTGGTGGACCAAAGAAAAAAAAGCTTTTGGTGAACCAAAGCAATAAAGTTTTTGGTGAACCGAAGAAAAATGTTTTGGTGGACCAAAGAAAAAAAGTTTTTAGTGGACCAAAGCATAAAAGTTTTGGTGGACTGAAGAAAATGCTTTTGGTGGACCAAAGAAAAAAAGGTTTAGGTGGACCAAAACATAAAGGTTTTGGTGAACCGAAGAAAATGCTTTTGGTGGACTAAAAAAAAGTTTTTGGTAGACCAGAGCATAAAAATTTTTGAACTGAAGAAAAATATTTTTGGTGGACCAAAGAAAAAAAGCTTTTGGTGAACCAAAGCATAAAAGTTTTTGGTGGACTGAAAAAAAATGTTTTGGTGGACCGAAGAAAATGTTTTGGTGGACCGAAGAAAAATGTTTTGGTGGACCGAAGAAAAAAGGATTTTGACGGATGGAAAAAAAAAAGCTTCTGGTGGATAAAAGAAGAAAAGACTTTTGGTGGACCGAAGAAAAAAAGTTTTTAGTGGACCGTCCGATGAGTCAGCCTCTGCCAATGACAGAGATTGACGCCTAAAGAACTCACCTTGAGTCTCTCAATCATTCCTCCTCCTCACTAACAGTCTTCTCATTCTTTCTTTCTTAAAAAAAAAAAAAAAAAAAAAAAAAAAAAAAAAAAAAAAAAAAACTCTTCACCCTACATTTTTCTCCAATTTTTTCTCTTGCCCCAATCATCATAATCATTTCCTAATGGGGTGTCTTACCACGGAATAAGTCATTTTTATTATATATATATATATATATATATATATATATATATATATATATATATATATAATATATATATATATATATATATATTATATATACATATATATAATATATATATATATTTATATATATAATATATATATAATATATATATATATATATATATATATATATATATATATATATGTATATATTATATATATATTATATATATTTTATATATATATATAATATAAATATATATATATATATATATATATATATATATATATATATATATATATATATATATATATATATATTTATTTATATTAACAATAAGTCATTGCTGTTCAAACGTACAAACAATAATGCACATTTTCCTCCTACTTAAAACCTATACTAATTACTATCACTCGACAATACTTTTAAAAGTAGCGTACAAATTTTTGACACATTCCCTCTCTCTCTCTCTCTCTCTCTCTCTCTCTCTCTCTCTCTCTCTCTCTCTCTCTCTCAATGTGGCAATTTCTGTACATACAAAATAGCAAATACTTGGAATAAGACTTCCAGCGGATGTAGTAAACAGTAACAAGGTAAACGAGTTCAAGAATAAGTTAGACAAGATCATAAGAACTCCCAAAATGCTTAAAATATTTTGTTTTTTTGTTTTTGTTTGTTCATCCACTGACATGATGCGGAGACGTGATTACAACTTATGATGCTCACATAGATCTCAGAGAGTTGTTGTTGTTGTTGTTGTTGTTGTTGTTATTGTTGTTGTTTTGTTTCTGATCTTAAGCCGTGAGGCCAAGGAACATCCCAAAATAAATCAAGGAGTTAAAGCCGTCTTTCAAGGAACTAATCCTCCACTTAACTTTTTCTCCCGAGGAAATTGAAGAAGGATGACTCTCTCTCTCTCTCTCTCTCTCTCTCTCTCTCTCTCTCTCTCTCTCTCTCTCTCTCTCTTATACTCAGAAATAGGCAACCAATGTCTTCAGTGAAATTTCATCTACGAAAATTTCCCATCTAAAGATTTGGCATGGGAGAGAGAGAGAGAGAGAGAGAGAGAGAGAGAGAGAGAGAGTGAGAGAGAGCAGGGTCATCTACGAAATTTTCCCATCTAGAGATTTTGACAAACGTGTATATGTATATGTGTGTGTGTGAGAGAGAGAGAGAGAGAGAGAGAGAGAGAGAGAGAGAGAGAGAGAGCAGGGTCATCTACGAAATTTTCCCATCTAGAGATTTTGACAAACGTGTGTATATGTATATGTGAGAGAGAGAGAGAGAGAGAGAGAGAGAGAGAGAGAGAGAATGTGTCAAAAAAGTTAAGGAAATATCAAACGATGTAGTGGCAAAAAGCGGGTCTCGAAGTCTGGCCAATGCCACACAAGTCAAAAGTGGATAAATGATAGATTAAAAATGTCATGGGGTTGATGCCACACAAGAGAGAATGGATGCCCCCCCCCCCCCGGGAAGCTGGGGCTGGAGGGAGGGGAGGGGGGAGGGATCCTACCAGTCCCAATACAACTTCAGATTTCAGAAATTTTTCTTTCCCTTTTCATTCAACAGTGAAGAACAGGAATAACTGTTAAATTTTAGGCAGGAAAACAGGTGAACTGTTCTTGCCTGTTCAATGAACAGTTGAACAGACGCTGCTATATGAGGTATATCGTATGTCGTAATAGTTTATACATACGTGTATAATAAGTGACGTTGTTACTTATTTTAGAATGATTTATTGTTAATTTGTTCTCTTCATTTATTTATTTCCTTATTTCCTTTCCTCACTGGGCTATTTTTCCCTGTTGGAGCCCCTGGGCTTATAGCATCTTGCTTTTCCAACTAGGGTTGTAGCTTGGATAGTAATGATAATAATAAATACTCTTGAAAATATTGAACCGTAAGCTACAGATCACAATTGTTTTCAAAGAGTTATGTTTTCTTGAATGGGTTTCATTAATCACAGCACAAAGAAAACAATAACTAGAGGGGCACTCAGTAGAGCGCATACCTCCACTGCGGCAGCTCACTTCTCGACCTTTTGCTCAACCTTGACCTTTGACCTTAATATGTATTAATTGGCGTGGATTTTCATGCACTCAAATATGAACCAAGCTTGAAGTCTCTGTAGCAACGATGTCCAAACTTATGAATTAGACATTTTGCTTGGCCGTGATCTTGAGCCTTGATCTTGACCCTCCAAAATTTAATAATTTCTAGCTTTTTATAATACAGTTAATCCCTGCAAGTTTCATTACTCTACTATCAATATTGTGGCCAGAAAGCTGTTCACAAACAAACACACAAATACACAAACAGGGGGTAAAACATAACCTTCCAACTTCGTTGGCGAAGGTAAAGAGCTGAAAAGGCAATGGAGATATGGTCGAGGCTAAAAAGTCAATATAATCAGGGATAAAAGGACGCTACAAAAGCCTGAAAGTAGTGCCTACAGTGGACCGCATGAGGTGTACCATCGACACTACCCTTTGGTAGCGTATGGGAAAAATCCCTGTCTCGTAATCTGTTGGACGGGAGTTCGGGATCCGCACAAGCTCAATAGTTTCTAGTAGTGTCTGCAACCTCACCATCCTTATGAGCTACGAATTGGGTGCTTCAGGGAGTGTATAAGTCTACCTACTCAGTCATCAGCAGCCATTACCTAGTCCTCCCTGGTCCTAGCTTGGGTGGAGAGGGGGCTTGGGCGCTGATCACATGTATATATGGTCAGTCTCTAGGACATTGTCCTCTTGTATAGATGGTTAATCTGTCCTTTCGTATGTATGGCTAGTCTCTAGGACATAGCCCTGTTATATTCATGGTTGGTCTCTAGGACATTGTCATGTTGTATAATTATATGGTTAATCTCTAGGACATAGCCCTGTTATATACATGGTTAGTCTCTAGGACATAGCCCTGTTATATACATGGTTAGTCTCTAGGACATAGCCCTGTTATATACATGGTTAGTCTCTAGGACATAGCCCTGTTATATACATGGTTAGTCTCTAGGACATAGCCCTGTTATATACATGGTTAGTCTCTAGGACATTGTCATGTTGTATAATTATATGGTTAATCTCTAGGGCATAGCCCTGTTATATACATGGTTAGTCTCTAGGACATTGCCCTGTTGTATATATGGTCAATCTCTAGGACATAGCCCTGTTATATTCATGGTTGGTCTCTAGGACATAGCCCTGTTATATACATGGTTAGTCTCTAGGACATTGTCTTCTTGTATATATGGTCAATCTCTAGGACATAGCCCTGTTATATACATGGTTAGTCTCTAGGACATTGCCCTGTTGTATATATGGTCAATCTCTAGGACATTGTCCTGTTGTATACTGTATATAGTTAATCTCTAGGACATAGCCCTGTTATATACATGGTTAGTCTCTAGGACATTGTCTTCTTGTATATATGGTCAATCTCTAGGACATAGCCCTGTTATATACATGGTTAGTCTCTAGGACATTGCCCTGTTATACATATCAATCTCTCGGACATAGTCCTGTTGTATACTGTATATAGTTAATCTCTAGGACATAGCCCTGTTATATACTTGGTTAGTCTCTAGGACATTGCCCTGTTGTATATATGGTCAATCTCTAGGACATTGTCCTGTTGTATACTGTATATAGTTAATCTCTAGGACATAGCCCTAGTATATACATGGTTAGTCTCAGGACATTGTCCTCTTGTATATATGGTCAATCTCTAGGACATTGTCCTGTTGTATACTGTATATAGTTAATCTCTAGGACATAGCCCTGTTATATACATGGTTAGTCTCAGGACATTGTCCTCTTGTATATATAGTCAATCTCTAGGACATTGTCCTGTTGTATACTGTATATAGTTAATCTCTAGGACATAGCCCTGTTATATACAAGGTTAGTCTCAGGACATTGTCCTCTTGTATATATAGTCAATCTCTAGGACATTGTCCTCTCCTTTACCTCTGCTACTTATGATCAATTTTTAAATCTTTAAACTTTAAACATTTACATATCTTCTGATTAACCTAAGGCTACTGAGAAGCCACCTCTGGCACCACAGACGTAGACAAACACTCTTAACAGCCAAGATCCCTTTTCTCTGTCGAGGGAAATTGAGCGCCAATTTCGACCTAAAAGAATTCCTTACTAACGACCGCAAAAATCTTTTTTTTTTTTCCTCGACTCTGGAATAAAACATTTGGAAGATGTCTCTCTCTCTTCTCGAGGAAGTTTCTCTCTCTCTCTCTCTCTCTCTCTCTCTCTCTCTCTCTCTCTCTCTCTCTCTCTCTCTCTCTCTCTCTCTCGTCCAGAGCCAATCGAAGGGATTGCAAAGTTCATTAGGACACAATCAAAAGGAATTATCGGGAAAGTCCTAGTCTCTCCTTATCTTTGGCGATTTTCCCTAACTGAGTTTCAATCAAATGTGTTTCCTTTACTTCTTCTTTTAAAATTGTAATTATTCGTCTCACGTAAACTCAATTAAAGGTTTAAAGACCGCTCATGAATGGCAGAGGTAAGGGACAGTGACATTGCCCCATCGAACAGGATAATGTCCTAGAGACTGAACATATATATACACATATGATCAGCGCCCAAGATTCCTCTCCCAACCAAGCTAGGACCAAGGAGGGCCAGGTAATGGCTGCTGATGACTCAGCAGATAGACCTATAGGCTCCCCCTAACACCCCATCCTTAGTTCACAGGGATGGTGAGATTGTAGCGAACAAAGAAACTAATGAGTTTGAGCGTTCACCAGTCAGGGACGTTACCACATACTTGTGTGGAGATAGGCATAGTATAATAAATATATTAATAAGTTGTAAACAGTACCTATAATTGAATAGAGAACGAATCCTGTTTTTAGACGATCAGAATATTTTAGAAATATTTAGGGATTGCGAAAATTACTTTTATCTAAGAGGGGATTAAAAGGGGGAACAGGTGCATTTCTAGGGACAAATTTTCCAAAAATTCCATATAAGGGTTATCTAGCTAATTGCCTCCATTCTTCTTCAACCAATTTTCTCTATAAAAATAACAAACTAATTTATGACAATGGTTGTGTAAAATAACTTATTCCCTATCTGCTAAAAAACAACACAACAATAACAACAACAATAACATTTACTAAAATCTTACAATGGCTGCATTTTCTCTATAAAAATAACACACTTTAACTTATTTCCTATCTGCTAAAAAAAGAACACCATAACAACAACAACAACAACAGACACTAATCTATGACAATGGCTGTGTAGAATGACTTATTCCCCATCTGGTAAAAAACACAACAACAACAACAACAACAAAAACAGACAGTAAAATCTGACAATGGCTGCGTCAAATAACTTATTCCCTATCTATTAAAAAAAACAACAACACCACCACCAACAACAACAACAACATAAACAGACACTAAAATCTAACAATGGCTGCGTCAAATGACTTATTCCCTATCTATTGAAAAAAAAAAAAAAAACAACACCAACAACAACAACAAAAGCAAACACTAATATCTAACAATGTCTGCGTCAACTAACTTATTCCCTATCTATTGAAAAAAACAACAAAACCAACAACAACAACAAAAGCAAACACTAAAATCTAACAATGGCTGCGTCAAATAACTTATTCCCTATCTATTGAAAAAAAAAAAACACAACACCACCAACAACAACAACATAAACAGACACTAAAATTGACAATGTCTGCCTCAAATGGCTTATTCCTTATCTATTAAAAAAAGCACAACACCAACACCACAAAAACAACAAAAGCAAACACTAAAATCTAACAATGGCTGCATCAACTAACTCACCTGGCAGCGTCCGTTGATGCAGAGATCAAGTTCGCCTGGCTTGCACCGTGTGCCATCCCTGACCCTAGGGTTGAGGGTCACCACAGGGCCTCCACCTTGGGCGCGACAAGTCAGGGCGCACTGATCTTCCCCTTCGGCTGGCTCCCACTCGTACAGATTGCCCTCGTGGGGAAGACCGTCGTATTCAGAACACTGCACTGCGCGGAAGTCCTTGCTACCGGCGCTGCAAGGATCCAAGTTGCAGAGTTTGTACCTTGAGGAGAGAGAGATAAAGGAAAAGCATAAGTTATTCCGTGAAAGAACGCTCGGGTTATGTAGTAGAGAGTGAATTAGGCTTAATGTTGCTATAATCAACATCGTTATTCCTTTACTGTATAATTTACTCCTAAATCTCAGTGAAAATGTTCGAAAACTGCAGTAATCATCACAAAATACGAAGACCAAATAAGGTAATAGGTTGGCCATGGCACCGCCCAACCGTTGAGATACTACCACTAGAGAGTTATTGGGTTCTTTGACTGGCCAGACTGTACAACATTAGATCCTTCTCTAGTTACGGTTCATTTTCCCTTTGCTTACACATACACAGAATATCCTGACTCATTCTCTACACATTCTCCTTTGTCCTCATACACCGGACAACACTGAGATTACAAAACAAATCTTCTCCATTCAAGGGGTTGACTACTGCACTGTAGTTGTTCAGTGGCTAATTTCCTCTTGGCAAGGGTAGAAGAGACTCTTTAGCTATGGTAAGCAGCTCTTCTAGGAGAAGAACACTCCGAAATCAAACCATTGCTCTCTAGTCTTGGGTAGTGCCATAGCCTTTGTACCATGGTCTTCCACTGTCTTGGGTTTGAGTTCTCTTGCTTAAGGGTACACTAAGCACCCTCCTCTACCTTATTTCGCTTCATCTTTTTTCATTTTTGAAGTTTTTATAGTTAATATATGAGAGATCTAATTCAATTATGTAACTGTTATTAGAATATTTAATTTTCAATATTTATTACTCCTCTTGAAGTTTATTCATTTCCTTGTTCCTTTCTTCACTGGGCTATTCTTCCCTGTTGGAACCCTTGGGCTTATAGCATTTTGCTTTTCCAGCTAGGTTTATAGCTTAGCTTGTGATAATAACAACAACAACAACAACAATAATAATAATAATAATAATAATAATAATAATAATAACGATAACAACAACAATAAAAATAGTAATAATAATTAAAACAACAATAATAATAAAAATAATGATAATAATGATAATTTTCATTAAATAATGAAAGTAGATACATCGATTCAGATAGTCCATTTAATCTCACATTCACCTTGGCTATATTTTTTTTTTTTTTTAGCAGAAGAGTATTTTCTGTTCACCTTCATATATAAGTAAAGGCAGAAAAGCACCACGGATTTTTCCTTATCTCCAAAATAACGTTCATTATGAATGTCCTTTGCTTAAAAGGGGAAATAGCTGAACAGAGAGAGCAAAACCGAAAATTTGAGAAAAAAAAATCGAAGCTCCCAACGTAAAATACCAATTACATAGATAACAGAAGAAACGAAGATAAGGATTAAATAAAATCAAACCATCAACAGCACGTAAGATAAAATCTCGCCTCTTTAACCTTCATGATTTCACAATCGTGAAGGTTGAAAGCAAAGATTTGAGTGATTTTAGCATTCTGGTAGCGTTGTTTGATACAAAGGCTGTCTGAGCATAGACCTGAGAGAGATTTTAGCCTTCTGGAAGCGTTGTTTGTTACAAAGGTTGTCTGAGCAAAGATCTGAGAGAGAGAGATTTTAGCCTTCTGGAGGCGTTGTTTGTTACAAAGGCTGTGTGAGCAAGGATCTGAGAGAGATTTTAGCCTTCTGGAAGCTTTGTTTGTTAGAAAGGCTGTCTGAGCAAAGACCTGAGAGAGATCTTAGCCTTCTGGAAGCGTTGTTTGTTATAAAGGCTGTCTGAGCAAAGATCTGAGAGAGATTTTAGCCTTCTGGAAGCGTTGTTTGTTACAAAGGCTGTCTGAGCAAAGATCTGAGAGAGATTTTAGCCTTCTGGAAGCTTTGTTTGTTAGAAAGGCTGTCTGAGCAAAGACCTGAGAGAGATCTTAGCCTTCTGGAAGCGTTGTTTGTTACAAAGGCTGGCTGAGCAAAGACCTGAGAGAGATTTTAGTCTTCTGGAAGCGTTGTTTGTTACAAAGGCTGGCTGAGCAAAGACCTGAGAGAGATTTTAGTCTTCTGGAAGCATTGTATATGAAATAAAAGCTGTCTGAGCAAAGACCTGATAGAGATTTTAGTCTTCTGGAAGCGTTGTTTGTTACAAAGGCTGGCTGAGCAAAGACCTGAGAGAGATTTTAGTCTTCTGGAAGCATTGTATATGAAATAAAAGCTGTCTGAGCAAAGACCTGAGAGAGATCCTAGCCTTCTGGAAGCGTTGTTTGTTACAAAGGCTGGCTGAGCAAAGACCTGAGAGAGATTTTAGTCTTCTGGAAGCGTTGTTTGTTACAAAGGCTGGCTGAGCAAAGACCTGAGAGAGATTTTAGTCTTCTGGAAGCGTTGTTTGTTACAAAGGCTGGCTGAGCAAAGACCTGAGAGAGATTTTAGTCTTCTGGAAGCATTGTATATGAAATAAAAGCTGTCTGAGCAAAGACCTGAGAGAGATTTTAGTCTTCTGGAAGCGTTGTTTGTTACAAAGGCTGGCTGAGCAAAGACCTGAGAGAGATTTTAGTCTTCTGGAAGCATTGTATATGAAATAAAAGCTGTCTGAGCAAAGACCTGACAGAGATTTTAGTCTTCTGGAAGCGTTGTTTGTTACAAAGGCTGGCTGAGCAAAGACCTGAGAGAGATTTTAGTCTTCTGGAAGCATTGTATATGAAATAAAAGCTGTCTGAGCAAAGACCTGAGAGAGATCCTAGCCTTCTGGAAGCGTTGTTTGTTACAAAGGCTGGCTGAGCAAAGACCTGAGAGAGATTTTAGTGTTCTAGAAGCATTGTTCATGAAATAAACGCCGTCTGAGCAAAGACCTGAGAGAGATCCTAGCCTTCTGGAAGCGTTGTTTGTTACAAAGGCTGGCTGAGCAAAGACCTGAGAGAGATTTTAGTGTTCTAGAAGCATTGTTCATGAAATAAAGGCTGTCTGGGAAAAGATCCCAGAGAGAGTTTAGCTTCTGCAATTTCACAATCAGGTAGCAACAAGGAAAACCGTCTCTCGGTAGTCTTAAAAAAAATTTGGTCTTAAAAATAGCCTCAATGGGTTTGCCAGCGTCAACTGGTGAATCCTTAATGGTCGGCCTAACGAGATTATCGCTTTCCATTCTGGTCGCGCTGATCAATAATCGGTCCAAATATTGCACGCTCGTTAAAGGGGGATTTTGCCCACTTACCTAAGCCCGTCTCCCCCCATCCCCACTTTCCCAAGACAGCCTACTCCCCATCCCCTGCAAGGATTTTTCCTTTCCTCCTTAGGAGTAACGAACAGTTTCATAATCGGAAATATGTGGAAAGAAATAAAAAACCACACACACACACACACACACACACACACACACACACACACACACACACACACATATATATATATATATATATATATATATATATATATATATATATATATATATATATGTATATACAGTATATATATATATATATATATATATATATATATATATATATATATATATATATATATACAAAGCCATGTATCATATACATCCTAATATATGGATTCTCTCTATCTCTGGATGATAATAATAATAATCATAATAATAATAATACTGCCTATAGTTAGCGCAAATCCTTAACGAGCGCTGCTCATCTAATTGGTTCTCAGGGACCTTTCTGAAGGAGGATTTGATAGTTCCTGCTAATTACGTGATTAAATCCAATCGATAGGTTTGGGATTAATCGGGATTGACAAGGATTAGCAGATTGCATTGGGGATTACGTGGGCAAAGCATTGGTCTGAAGGTTAGTAAATGATTCAAGCTGTTTTGAAGCCATTTATAGAATCCACAGATGTTAAATCTATTTTAGTTATTAAGTCTTGTTTTTTCGCGGGTTTCTAAATATAGAAGCCGATTACCAGTATCAAGGCTAAAGACTATTTCGAAAGCTATTTAATACTAGGAGATTATTATTATTATTATTATTATTATTATTATTATTATTATTATCAAGGCTAAAGATTATTTTGAAACCTATTTAAAACTACGAGATTATTATTACTATTATTATTATTATTTTTATTATTATTGTTATTATTATTATTACTTGCTAAGCTACAACCCTAGTTGGAAAAGCAGGATGCTACAAGCCCAGAGGCTCCAACAGGGAACATAGCCCAGCGAGGAAAGGAAATAAGGAAAATAAAGTATTTTAACAACAGTAACAACATTGAAATATTTCATATATAAACTATAAAAACTTAAAAAAAAACAGGAGGAAGAGAAATAAGATAGAGTAGCGTGCCCGAGTGTACCCTTAAGCAAGAGAACTCTACCCCAAGACAGTGAAATACCATGGTACAGAGGCTATAGCACTATCCAAGAGGTTGCTTACAGTCAGTATCAAGGCTAAAGATTATTTTGAAACCTATTCAATACTACTAATTATGTACCCAATTCGAAGTCATGCCTTTTAAATTATAAGGCTCATTACTACACAGTATTCTATAGTCTATTCTTTTTAGTGAGGCAGATTTGCACAGACTTGCAGGGGTGCCCTTTTCGCTCGGAAAAAGTTTCCTGATCGCTGATTGGTTGGACAAGATCATTCTAGCCAATCAGATAGCAGGATACTTTTCCGAGCTAAAAGGGCACCGCTGCGAGTCGGTGCAAATGCGCCTCACTAAAAAGAATTGACTATAGTACTAACTATTAATATATTTTCCACCAAAAAGGCTAAAGATTTGTCGCTAATGTCGTAGTATTAAATAGGTTTCAAAATAATCTTTAGCCTCCATACTGACTGTAAGCAGCCTCTTGGATAGTGCCACAGCCTCTGTACCATAGTATTTCACTGTCTTGGCGTAAAGTTCTCTTGCTTGAGGGTACACTCGGGCACGCTACTCCATCTTATTTCTCTTCCTCTTTTTTTTTTTTTTTTTTTTTTTTTTTTTTAAAGTTATGTAGCTAATTCAAATTCATGCCTTTCCCCTCACAAGGCTCAATACTACACAGCATTCAAGAAGTTTTATTCCAGCTGTGACCAAGCTGTGGAATGATCTTCCTAATCAGGTAGTTGAATCAGCTTAACTTCATTAGTTCAAACTTGCAGCGAATTTTCATATGTTAAACGGGCAGACATAAGTCTCCTTTTATAGTTTATACATAAAAGATCTATTTTAACGTTATTATTGAACTTAAGATAAGTTATATTCATTATTCATTACTTCTCATTTACTTTACTTACTTCCTTGTTTCCTTTCCTCAGTAGGCTATTTTTCCCTGTTGGAGTACTTGGGTTTATAACATCCTGCTTTTCCAACTAAGGTTGTAGTTTAGCTAATAATAATAATAATAATAATAATAATAATAATAATAATAATAATAATAATAATAATAATAATAATAATAAACTATGATGTGACATTGAATGAATATGTAAGATCGTTAATATTTTACAATAAAATTAAAAACAAAAAGATAGAAAAACTTTCTAATTTTTTTTTATAATAGATTAAGAACTTCCGGCTGCCCCATATTTGATCAATTGAAAATCTTACAAATCAAAATACCGAGATGGAAATTTCTATTTTCTTGGTAAAGTATATTACATAGAAATTAAATAATCCAAATATTTTCGACTTTTTCAATAAAAAATAAAAGTAAGTGTCAAATTTTATAGGTTGAAAATTTTAATAAACCTTAGAAATTTATTTATCTATTAAAATATTAATAGAAAAGTAATTAACTTTAATTAATCTAATTCGGAAATCCAAGATTATATCATATGGGTATTTGAATAAATCAGTTAAATCTAAAAATTACACCAAAATTTAATAAAACTTCCCTTGTATTATTATTATTATTATTATTATTATTATTATTATTATTATTATTATTATTATTAGCCAAGCTACAACCCTAGTTGGAAAAGCAAGATGCTATAAGCCCAAGGGCTCCAACAGGGAAAAATGTTCCGGTGTGGAAAGGAAACAAGAAAATAAATAAACGATATAAAAAGTAATGAAAAATTTAAATAAAATATTAAAAAAAACATTAACAACATTAAAACAGATAATTCATATATAACAATAAAGAAACTTGTGTCAGCCTGTTCAACATAATAACATTTAAAGGTTTAAAGGTCGCTCATGAATGGCAGAGGCAAGGGACAGTGACATTGCCCTAGCAATCAGGTCAATGCCCTAGACACTGACCAAATATTATATGATCAGCGCCCAAGCCTCCTCTCCACCCAAGGACCAGGGAGGGCCAGGCAGTGGCTGCTGATGACTCAGCAGATAGAACTATAGACTCCTCCAAACCCCCCAATGGCACTAACGAGTCTGAGCGGGACTCGAACCCCCGACTGGCAAACACTAGGCAGAGACGTTACCAATCAGGCCACAGCAACCCCCATGCAACTTTGAACTTCTGAAATTCAACCGATTCAACTACCCGATTAGGAAGATCATTCCAAAACCAGGTCACAGCTGGAATAAAACAAAGTGTTTATCTGTTTTGCCAACTTGCCCCGCCCGTCGAAGTCCTCTTACCTCACGGAGTCTCCTCGGCACCCGGCGTAGTGAAGACACCGTCTAGACTGGACAGCAGCGCCTCCGTCACAGGTCCTGGAGCATCGGGACCATTCCGACCACTCAGACCATCCTTCCTGCTCCTGCAGAGGAGAGAAACAGACTGCTGTTATTCACTGCCTTTGTGGGTTCATAAAGGGCGTAATATTACAGCAATAATAGTAATAATAGTAATAATGATAGTAGTAAGCGCTGATTAAGGATTTATGCAAGTTTCAACCAATTGTTGAAGGATAATGTATAATGAAAAGTAGTTTGAAGATTCACGTAAGTTTCAACCATTTGTTGAAGGATAATGTATAATGAAAAGTAGTTTAAAGATTTATGTAGGTTTCAACCAATTGATGAAGGATAAAGTATAATGAAAAGCAGTTTGAAGATTTATGTAAGTTTCAACCAATTGTTGAAGGATAATGTATAATGAAAAGTAGTTTGAAGATTTATGTAAGTTTCAACCAATTGTTGAAGGATAATGTATAATGAAAAGTAGTTTGAAGATTCACGTAAGTTTCAACCATTTGTTGAAGGATAATGTATAATGAAAAGTAGTTTGAAGATTCATAATAAGTTTCAACCATTTGTTGAAGGATAATGTATAATGAAAAGTAGTTTGAAGATTTATGTGTTTCAACCAATTGTTGAAGGATAATGTATAATGAAAAGTAGTTTGAAGATTTATGTAAGTTTCAACCAATTGTTGAAGGATAATGTATAATGAAAAGCAGTTTGAAGATTTATGTGTTTCAGCCAATTGATGAAGGATAATGTATAATGAAAAGCAGTTTGAAGATTTATGTAAGTTTCAACCAATTGATGAAGGATAATGTATAATGAAAAGTAGTTTGAAGATTCATGTAAGTTTCAGCCAATTGATGAAGGATAATGTATAATGAAAAGCAGTTTGAAGATTTATGTAAGTTTCAACCAATTGTTGAAGGATAATGTATAATGAAAAGTAGTTTGAAGATTTGTGTAAGTTTCAGCCAATTGATGAAGGATAATGTATAATGAAAAGTAGTTTGAAGATTTGTGTAAGTTTCAGCCA
>NC_090755.1:8193181-8198181 GCF_036898095.1 Palaemon carinicauda
TTGATAACACAGGACTATAGGCTTATAAACCACTCTACGGCGATGGAGAGAGAGAGAGAGAGAGAGAGAGAGGAGAGAGAGAGAGAGAGAATGTATAAAAATACAAAGGCTATTCTGCAATAAACAAGCTTAAATAAAAGGTTGTTATTATTCTTAAACTTCTCTTGTAGTATATTTCCTTATTTCCTTTCCTCACAAGGCTATTTTCTCTGTTGGAGCCCTTGGGCTTATAGCATCCTGCTTTTCCAACTAGGGTTGCAGCTTAGCAAGTAATGATAATGATAATAATAATAATAATAATAATAATAATAACAATAATAATAATAATAATAACAAAACAATAATAATAATAATAATAATAATAATAATAATAATAATAATAATAACAATAATAATAATAACAATAATAATAATAATAACAATAACAATAATAATAACTATAATAATAAAAATAGTAATAATAATAACAATAATAATAACAATAACTATAATAATAATAATAATAATAATAATAATAATAAACACATAAAACCAACTATATGGAATGTTATTTTTCTTATTTGCGTCTTCAGAAAGGCGGTTATTGTTAGATAAAATTATTTGCGAAATATTTTTTTTTACCTGATAGGGAAAATTGGTGAAAGAAGAAAGATGGTAGGGAATAGTTTGGAAAGTCAAGTAATAATAAGAGTAATATAAAGTGTGGTTTAGCCACAATCTTATTGATATAAACGTACATTTTTTTCACAAAATTCTGATAGTTAACACTATACATAATAAATCATCTTTTTATTACTATAACTAGCTAAGCTACAACCCTAGTTGGAAAGGCAAGATGCTATAAGCCCAAGGGCTCCAAGAGGGAAAAATAGCCCAGTGAGGAAAGGAAATAAGGTAATTAATAAACTATATGAGAAGTAATGAGCAATTAAAATATCCTAAAAACAGTAACAGCACCAAGAGATATTACATATATAAACTATAGAGAGATTTATGTTAATCTTACAAGATTATAATGCAAATTATGATAGACATATGGAATATTGCGTCAAAGATCTGTTGATAAAAATAAAAAAAAATTTACGTACAAAACAAAACACACGCATATTCCAAACCAATTATGCCAGTCTGTTCAACTACAAACATTCGCTGAAAGTCTGAGGAAAGATCATTTCTCAATCTTTTCTAAGTAATAAATAAAGATTCTAGAATACTTTGTATTATTGGGCCTCAATTCTCAGACTAGGATTGCAATTTGGTTTTTAACAACTTATATCTAAGACGCAACCTCCTATAGTCCATTTCTTTTACCGAGGCAGATTTGCACCGACTCGCAGCACTGCCCTTTTAGCTCGGAAAAGTTTCCTGATCGCTGATTGGTTAGAATTGTCTTTTCCAACCAATCAGCGATCAGGAAACTTTTCCGAACTAAAAGGGAACCGCTACGAGCCGGTGCAAATATGCCTCGCTATAAGAAATGAACTATAGTAGCATGTATTTTTACTTAAGAATATATCATACACAAATACAGTGACAAAAATATACATGAAACCAGTAAAGGTTTAAAGGTCGCCCATAAATGGCAGAGATAAGGGACAATGACACTGCCATATCAAGCAGGATAATGCCCTAGAGATTAACTATATCTACATACGATCAGCGCCCAAGCTCCCTCTCCATCCAAGCTAGGACCAAGGAGGGCCAGGCAATGGCTGCTGATGACTCAGTAGATAGACCTATAAGATCCCCCAATACCCCACATCCTTAGCTCATAAGGGTGGTGAGGTTGCAGTGACCAAAGAAACTATCGAGTTTAAGCGGGACTCGAACCACAGTCTAGCATTCACCAGTCAGGGACGTTACTACATTGGCCAAAATAACCATAAAAAAAAAAAAAAAAAAAAAAAAAAAAAACGAGATAAAAGTAAAGATATTCTTTTCACTAAAACAAACAAGCAAAAGAAAATAAAGCACAAGCAATTTAGACCATACATAACATTAGCCAAGGTTGTGCCTGCACGCCCGCAGCAAGCAACCGTGTGAGAACAACCACTGAGACCTTGCGTGCAAGTGAGCCATTATTCTGATACTGGTTAAAACTAGGTTTAAAACTACGTAGGTACATATGTGCGTATTTATATAAGCACTTAAATATCCTCATTCAAAAAGGAGTGAGTTTGCAAGCCACACAAGTAGCCCCAGGGATATTCAAGAACTACTTCCTGGCTGACTCAAATCCACAAAATGATACGTACATATTCATATAGCCTTTCTGAATGGGGATACCTCAACGTGGTGAAAGGGTATTGCCCCGATTTGCAAAGCTGTACTAGACAGCCCACCCATACAAGGTTGGTTTACTGTGAGCCATCAGAATATAGTCTCCTATCATCACCAACCAGCAGTGGTCAGCGTGGTGATGAAAACTGGCCAAACCCCAGACATGAATAAGGACATGTCTGAGGTCTTTGTAATGCAGTTAACTAGAAATGACTGTAAAGTTGTTAGTGTAGTTATTATTGTGTGTATGTATGTATGTATGTATGCATGTGTATATATATATATATATATATATACAAATATGTATGTATAGTATATGTATGTGTATATGTGTGTGTATATATATATATATATATATATGCGTAAAAATCACAGGAAAACGTGATGCTCAGATGCAGAAGAACCACAGGGAAAATGAAAATACGGAATATACACTTAAGTCCTGACTAGTTTCGTGTTACTTCCTCAGAGGACTGATTTATTGAGAGAGGTTTCTTACAATTTATAGGGAAAGCAAAAGTACGAACATACATATAGAGATTTAGAGAACAATGACACTCCCTTACCCGCTACCTGGGCTGAGTAGGAGGAGTCCGCAAGCTCGTTAGACACCTGCTAAAAAGGGTCATTTCTAGTGGCGGGTATATTCTTGTTTTCTTATTTTACTTTCAATACAGTTATTTATATGTCAATGCGGTAGCCTTATCTATATAAATACATAAGCAAAACATACACAAACATACAAATATATATACATATACATACACATACATATACATACATACACATACAAATATACATACATACATATATATATACATATATACACATACATACATATACATACACATACATATACACACATATATATATACATATATATATATATATATATATATACATACATACATACATATACATATATACACACATACATACATACATATATATACATATATATATACACATACATACCCATACACATACATACATATATATATATATATATATATATACATACATACAGATACAAATACATATACATATACATAAATACATACACATACACATATATATACATACACATACATATATACATATATATACACATACATACATACATATATACATATATACACATACATACATATGCATATGCTGGGAGGAACAAGTTATTCCGAAATGCATGATAACGAAATCCATATTGGAAATAGAAGATCAACCATTTGGTGATATACAGAGAAGTATATTAGAAAAGCATATAAATTCAATGAAAATTAAAAACCGAAGAGCGTTTGAAGACTTAACAAGAAAAAGGAGACATTTTGAAGCCTCAATACCAACGGATTGGAAAGACTCACTTCGAGGTTTCTGCTATGGAGAAATGAACGAAAAAGTGTAAAGAAAACTCAAACAAAAGCATGACACGAAACTCAATGCACTGATAGAAAGTAGCCCGTGGACTACAAACATTAATCCAGAATGTGTGGTTAATTTGTCAAATAAAATTCTAGATAAAAATGTGAAGTGTGCCTTGGGATACGGTTTAAATTTCTCGATGTCATCAAGTGCAGTGAATAGTGTAGAAATTACAAATGGAGTGTGCAACCTGGAGAAATTCAGTGATATTTCTGTAGAAGAAGTAAATATGATTAAGGGTATTATATACAGCAATATGAAAAAACCAGTGGTTCCAAATTGCCCAAAAAGATTCAAGAGAGCAATTGCCGAACTGAAGCAAGATAGAAATATTAAGTTGACAAAAGCCGATAAATCTGGAGCACTGGTAATCTTGAATAAAAATGATTATATAGAAAAAATGGAAAACCTCTTGAGTGATGAAAACACATACATGGAATTAAGAAAAAATCCAATTGAGTTTGTGAATAGTAGTTACAACAAAAAAGTGAAAGAGTTATTAAAAGGGAATGAAGATCTGATAAAAAAAGTTTGTACAATATCACCAACATTGCCATATATGTATGGAACTATTAAAACTCATAAGCCAAATTATCCAGCTAGGCCAATAATTAGCTCTGTAGGTTCAGCAGCATATAAATTATCTAAGTATCTTGTGAATATCCTCAATCCTTTAGTTGGCACCATCTCATATTCAAATATAAAAAATAATGTAGACTTGATTAACAAACTGAATGAAGTACAGATCAACAGTACCTGTAGGCTTGTCAGTTTTGATGTAGTCTCACTATTCACAAAAGTACCTATTGATGACATGTTGGAATTTTTATCTGAAACATTAGATAATAGACAATTGAATCTACCATTCTCCAAACACACTTTAATAGAATTAATTAAATTATGTATAAAAGATTGTAAATTTGAATTCAATGGGAGATTTTATGCACAAACTTTTGGTATGGCTATGGGAAACCCTTTATCCCCAGTATTGAGCAATCTATATATGGAATTTTTTGAAAGCAGAATCGTAAATAACATCATACCTAATAATGTAAAATGGTTTCGATATATTGACGACATAATATGTGTGTGGCCAGGAAATGAAAATTTAGATAACTTTTTTCTTAGATTGAATAGTTTGGTACCATCAATAAATTTCACTATGGAGCTGGAGAATAATTGTACCCTACCTTTTTTGGACTGTCGCATACATAGATGTAATAATAGTCTCAAGTTCAGTGTATACAGAAAGCCAACGAATATCTCGGCATATGTCCATTATTACTCAAACCAAGGCAACA
>NC_090755.1:8203181-8220681 GCF_036898095.1 Palaemon carinicauda
ATATTCTCCAAATGCAGGTCGATAAGAAAAAAATATTCTCCAAATGCAGGTCGATAAGAAATAAATATTCATAAAAGGCAGGTCGACAAGAAAAAAAATATTCTCCAAATGCAGGTCAATAAGAAAAAAATATTCATAAAATGCAGGTCATTAAGAAATAAATATTCATAAAATGCAGGTTGATAAGAAATAAATATTCATAAAATGCAGGTTGATAAGAAATAAATATTCATAAAATGCAGGTTGATAAGAAATAAATATTCATAAAATGCAGGTTGATAAGAAATAAATATTCATAAAATGCAGGTCGATAAGAAAAAAAATAGTCATCAAATGCAGGTCGATAAGAAAAAAAACATTCTCCAAATGCAGGTCATTAAGAAATAAATATTCATAAAATGCAGGTCGATAAGAAAAAAAAGTCATCAAATGCAGGTCGATAAGAAAAAAATAGTCATCAAATGCAAGTCGATAAGAAAAAAAAATAGTCATCAAATGCAGGTCGATAAGAAAAAAATATTCACCAAATGCAGGTTGATAAGAAAAAAAATATTCACCAAATACAGGTCGATAAGAAAAAAAATAGTCATCAAATGCAGGTCGATAAGAAAAAATATTCACCGTGCGTCGGAAAATATTCACCAAATACAAGTTGATGATCGATAATATTCCCCATACGTCCTAAATATTCACAGGTCGATGCTAAAAAAATATACAACAATGTCAGAGAATATACGCCATGTACAGGTCGTAATTCCAGATTCCAGACAGCAGTCCTCGAAAAACTGGAATTATTCCAGATTAAATAAGTAAAAAGAAATATGAGTGGAAAGCACTGGATTTTTTCAACCATTTCCAGTTCGATAACACTCGTCGTAGAATATATATATATATATATATATATATATATATATATATGTGTGTGTGTGTGTGTGTGTGTGTGTATTCTCGTCAGACATAGCTTGATATAACTTATGACATAAATAGTCGGAAAATTTTAATTTTTTCCAATTTCAAATTAGACTTTTTTTTCTACAACTTATAATTGTAGGTAATAACAAAATGTACATATATATTTCTTTATAAATTTCATGATATTTCTGTTTCTTGCGACATTTATTCCACTCTCACCTATTTTCTATTTTGGCACCTTTAACCTGCTCGTCACTTCATTTTTCTTCCTAAATCCACAATCGTTATGTAAACTAAGTTGCATTAACCTTCAAACTTATCATATAAAAATATATCTTACCATAATCTAGAAAATAAAATTACCAGTGCTATATCAATAATAATAATAATAATAATAATAATAATAATAATAATAATAATAATAATAATCAATGAATTACTATTTTTTTTTTCCTTTACAAATATCAAGCCTACGGGTATCACACGCCGCGTTTCGATATGCTACTGTCATATACAGTGAAGCATAGTCCACACATCTGGAGGATTCTTATACTTACGCTACTTTAGTATGGTACCATTACAGTAATACAGTCATAACCATAATGAAAACATGAAAAATAAATTAATTCATTCATAAAATTAATTTATGAAAATGTAAGCTTGGGAATATAGATAGGAGCTTCTTATAAATTCAAATCCTACGTTAATATATTGATGCGATTCGATCATGCAATCAATACTTTTGAATTATAATACATGCAATAATTCAATGCAATTATAAAACCAGTTATGAAGTTCCTTTAGTAATAATACCACCAACCACAATAATAATAATAATATAGTTTATAATAACAGTATATTTACCCTCAAGGAAGTACAGAGTACACACTAAAAGCAATTCAAACAATGTCTGGAATTTGGCACTAGCCGTGAAATAACAGCTAAAGTCGAACGCATTAAAGCATTTCTGAGAAACACATAGATTATATATACACACACAAATATATATATATATATATATATATATACATACATATATATACATTATATATACATACATTATATATACATACAATATATATATATATATATACATACATTATATATACATACAATATATATATATATATATACATACATTATATATACATACAATATATATATATATATATATATATGCATACATTATATATATACATACATATTCACACACATATATATACATACACACACACATCCACACACACACACACACACACATCCACACACACACACACACACACATATATATATATATATATATATAAAGCTTCTACGACTAAGGTACCCATCTTTCCAGTTGACTGTACTGCATTATCTAATTAGGGCCATTTGGCCCATCGCTGGAATCAAGATGAAAGACGGGAAACAGGAAAAAAAAGGTACATTGGAAGGCTAAAAAGTGGGTGCAGTTAAGGGCTGAAAGCACTCTGTTAAGTCCCTTAAGTAATGACTACAAAGTATCACCTTAAATAGTATTTTCCTGGTCACCCATCCATGGAATAGACATAACCAACTGCCTTAAACCTGAGAGAACTATTGCCTGTATTTGAGTTCAGGATATCAGAATTATTATTTCAATCATTTTATAGGTTTGATATACGAGGTCAAATAATAAAAAAAATTCAGGTTTTCTTTACAAAATCACCACCAACAACAACACACGCAGGACAAAGACTTCAGACATGTCCTTAGTCATGTCTAGGGTTTGGTCCCTTTCATCACCAAGCTGACCAATGCAGATTGGTGAAGGTGGGAGACTATAGTCTGATCGCTCACAGCAAACAAAAGTCACCACTTTTCTCTAACTAGGGGGAAAATAAGGTCATCTATTATGTCGTCTTGGCTTAGGGGTCAGGTCGATAATTGAATAGGTGATCGCCAATGAGGGCCACTTCAAGTTCATTATATTCCGTGTCATGATAATCTATCAAAACTTATGATAAGGTGTTAAGAAGTTAGCTTGCAGCGAAAATATGTCACTCCAAGGCCTTGGTTAGCTTGGAGAGAGAGAGAGAGAGAGAGAGAGGAGAGAGAGAGAGAGAGAGAGAGAGAGAGAGAGAGAGATAAATTAAACAATATTCGTTACACAGTTTCACAGTACTAAGTCTTTTAGTATCATTACCCACAACGTATTTGTTAACGAGAGAGAGAGAGAGAGAGAGAGAGAGGAGAGAGAGAGAGAGAGAGAGAGAGAGAGAGAGAGAGAGAGAGAGAGAACAATTTTTTCTACAATTTCACAGTATTAAGTTTTTTAGCATGATTACCCATAAAGTGTTAGTTAATGAGAGAGAGAGAGAGAGAGAGAGAGAGAGAGAGAGAGAGAGAGAGAGAGAGAGAGAGAGAGAGAGAGAGAGAAATTAAACTATTCGTTCTACAACTTCACAGTACTAAGTCTTTTAGTATCATTACCCACAACGTATTTGTTAACGAGAGAGAGAGAGAGAGAGAGAGAGAGAGAGAGAGAGAGAGAGAGAGAGAGAGAGAGAGAGAGAGAGAGAGAGAGAACAATTTTTTCTACAATTTCACAGTATTAAGTTTTTTAGCATGATTACCCATAAAGTGTTAGTTAATGAGAGAGAGAGAGAGAGAGAGAGAGAGAGAGAGAGGAGAGAGAGAGAGAGAGAGAGAGAGAGAGAGAGAGAAATTAAACTATTCGTTCTACAACTTCACAGTACTAAGTTTTTAGTATCATTACCCACAACGTGTTAGTTAACGAGAGAGAGAGAGAGGAGAGAGAGAGAGAGAGAGAGAGAGAGAGAGAGAGAGAGAGAGAGAGAGAGAAAATCATATTTTCTTTTAAATAAAGTGCAAGCCTTCTGAACCATAATAATATAAAAATGGGAAATTCCGAGAAATACAAAATAATAATACATACAAAGTAACACCGATCATCCACGAAGCCTTTCCACAGTAGGTGATTAAAGACGTTTATACTCACCTGCAAAGAAAAAGAAATTTATTAAAAAAATAGAAAATCCTTCTATTAATATTCAACCGAAATAAGCATGATACTTCATATTCCTTTCATAAAATATAATACCTACATACATAACATTTAATGCTTCTAATACACCGCGGTAACAAAAAGGGGGAGGGGAGAGGGAAAGGGAATATCCTCCCCCCCCCCTTAATTTTCTCTTAAATTTAGGGGTTCGAAACTCAATTTAAATAAAAGGATTAGAATCCTCGTTTTTCCTCGAAAACGCTGCGAAATATAAATTACTAATTATAAAAAATATTACGTAATAGTAATCTTAGTATATAAGAGCTGGAATAAGTAAAACAAATAACTCAGGCCTCCACAATGAAATTTCTTGAGGAAATGATAACTGAAAGGATCTCGAGCCATACATACTGCACATGAATATAATTAAAAGGAAGGGTATGTTACGGAAAGAACTTACTTATAGAACCCCCATGACCCATGGAGTGATCTCATAAGCCCTTGATTACCCATAGAACCTTCAATTCAACTTTTATTAGCAAAAGTATAGAGTTAACATTATCAATTTAAAGGTTTAAATGTCACTCATGAATGGCAGAGGCAGGTGATAGGAGTGTCATAGAGACAGACCATATACATATAAGATCAATGTCAAGGCCCTTCTTCATCAAACTAAGACCAGGGAGGGCCAGGCAATGGCTGTTGATGACTCGGCAGATAAAATCTATAGGCTCCGCCCAAGCCCCTGATCCCTTGGTCACAAGGATGGTGAGGTTGAGACACTATTAATAACTATCGAGGTTGAGCGGGTGTAGAGTCCTGGTCTGTGAAGCTACATGGTATAAAAACAAATAAACGTCCAATAAAATATTCCTTACAAATGAAGACAACCACATGAATTTTAATCTCTATATGTTCAGATGGATGAATTAATCATTAACAAGACTGAAATAGCTCCATTGTCTTTAAAGCAAATCTCTCACTCAAAAAAAGGAGCCAGAAATTATATCAAATAATCAACAAGACTGAAACAGCTCCAATATGTTTAAAGCAAATCTCTCACTCAAAAAAAGGAGCCAGAAATTATATCAAATCATTAACAAGACTGAAACAGCTCCAATATCTTTAAAGCAAATCTATCACTCAAAAAAAGGAGCCAGAAATTATATCAAATCATTAACAAGACTGAAACAGCTCCCATATCTTTAAAACAAATCTATCACTCAAAAAAAGGAGCCAGAAATTATATCAAATCATTAACAAGACTGAAATACCTCCAATATCTTTAAAGAAAATCTCACTCAAAAAAAAGGGAGACAGAAATTATATCAAATCATTAACAAGACTGAAACAGTTCCAATATCTTTTAAAGCAAATCTATCACTCAAAAAAGGAGCCAGAAATTATATCAAATAATCAACAAGACTGAAACAGCTCCAATATGTTTAAAGCAAATCTATCACTCAAAAAAAGAAGCCAGAAATTATATCAAATCATTAACAAGACTGAAACAGCTCCAATATGTTTAAAGCAAATCTATCACTCAAAAAAAGGAGCCAGAAATTATATCAAATCATTAACAAGACTGAAACAGATCCAATATGTTTAAAGCAAATCTATCACTCAAAAAAAGGAGCCAGAAATTATATCAAATCATTAACAAGACTGAAACACCTCCAATATCTTTAAATAAAATCTCACTCAAAAAAAAGGAGCCAGAAATTATATCAAATCATTAACAAGACTGAAACAGCTCCAATATCTTTAAAGCAAATCTATCACTCAAAAAAAGGAGCCAGAAATTATATCAAATCATTAACAAGACAAACACCTCCAATATCTTTAAAGCAAATCTATCACTCAAAAAAAGGACCCAGAAATTATATCAAATCATTAACAAGACTGAAACAGCTCCAATATCTTTAAAGCAAATCTATCACTCAAAAAAAGGAGCCAGAAAAATAATATCAAATCATTAACAAGACTGAAACAGCTCCAATATGTTTAAAGCAAATCTATCACTCAAAAAAAGGAGCCAGAAATTATATCAAATCATTAACAAGACTGAAACACCTCCAATATCTTTAAATAAAATCTCACTCAAAAAAAGGGAGCCAGAAATTATATCAAATCATTAACAAGACTGAAACAGCTCCAATATCTTTAAAGCAAATCTATCACTCAAAAAAAGGAGCCAGAAATTATATCAAATCATTAACAAGACAAACACCTCCAATATCTTTAAAGCAAATCTATCACTCAAAAAAAGGACCCAGAAATTATATCAAATCATTAACAAGACTGAAACAGCTCCAATATCTTTAAAGCAAATCTATCACTCAAAAAAAGGAGCCAGAAAATAATATCAAATCATTAACAAGACTGAAACAGCTCCAATATGTTTAAAGCAAATCTATCACTCAAAAAAAGGAGCCAGAAATTATATCAAATCATTAACAAGACTGAAACACCTCCAATATCTTTAAAGAAAATCTCACTCAAAAAAAAAGGAGACAGAAATTATATCAAATCATTAACAAGACTAAAACAGTTCCAATATCTTTAAAGCAAATCTATCACTCAAAAAAGGAGCCAGAAATTATATCAAATCATTAACAAGACTGAAATAGCTCCAATATGTTTAAAGCAAATCTATCACTCAAAAAAAGGAGCCAGAAATTATATCAAATCATTAACAAGACTGAAACACCTCCAATATCTTTAAAAAAAATCTCACTCAAAAAAAAGGAGACAGAAATTATATCAAATCATTAACAAGACTGAAACAGCTCCAATATCTTTAAAGCAAATCTATCACTCAAAAAAGGAGCCAGAAATTATATCAAATAATCAACAAGACTGAAACACCTCCAATATGTTTAAAGCAAATCTATCACTCAAAAAAAGGAGCCAGAAATTATATCAAATCATTAACAAGACTGAAACAGCTCCAATATGTTTAAAGCAAATCTATCACTCAAAAACAGGAGCCAGAAATTATATCAAATCATTAACAAGACTGAAACAGCTCCCATATCTTTAAAGCAAATCTATCACTCAAAAAAAGGAGCCAGAAATTATATCAAATCATTAACAAGACTGAAACAGCTCCAATATCTTTAAAGCAAATCTATCACTCAAAAAAAGGAGTCAAAAATTATATCAAATCATTAACAAGACTGAAACAGCTCCAATATCTTTAAAGCAAATCTATCACTCAAAAAAAGGAGCCAGAAATTATATCAAATCATTAACAAGACTGAAACAGCTCCAATATCTTTAAAGCAAATCTATCACTCAAAAAAAGGAGCTAGAAATTATATCAAATCATTAACAAGACTGAAACAGCTCCCGTACCTTTAAAGCAAATCTCTCACTCAAAAAAAAAAAGGAGCCAGAAATTACATCAAATCATTAAAAAGACTGAAACAGCACCAATATCTTTAAAGCAAATATATGCCTTAAAAAAAAGCGAAGTCAGAAATTATATTAAAAAGTGACTAAGGAACACCTCGCCTGAAAAAATTCGAGCACCATTCCAGTTACCAGCGAGGAGTACTCCAGCTCCGTATTAAAACTATTCCAAATATTCCAGGAACTTACAATGGAAATTTCTTATATGAATCCTGAATGGAATCTCCAGCTTTAAACATCTCGCTGAACAAGTGAAAGTTTCTTAAATAAGATATTTAGAATCATGGGTTTCTGAGAACCTCCTTTCGAATCATGAGTTTCAGGGAACCTCATTTCTAAGTATGGGTTTATGGGAGAACCTCCTTTCAAATGATGGGTTTCAGGGAACCTCATTTCGAAGTATGGGTTTCTGAGAACCACCTTTCAAATCACGGTTTCAGAGAACCACCTTTCAAATCATGGGTTTCTGAAAACCTCCTTTCAAATCACGGGTTTCTGAGAACCTCCTTTCAAATCACGGGTTTCTGAGAACCTCCTTTCAAATCACGGGTTTCTGAGAACCTCCTTCCAAATCACGGGTTTCAGCGAACCTCCTTCCAAATCACGGGTTTCTGAGAACCTCCTTTCAAATCACGGGTTTCTGAGAACCTCCTTTCAAATCACGGGTTTCTGAGAACCTCCTTCCAAATCACGGGTTTCTGAGAACCTCCTTTCAAATCACGGGTTTCTGAGAACCTCCTTTCAAATCACGGGTTTCTGAGAACCTCCTTTCAAATCACGGGTTTCTGAGAACCTCCTTTCAAATCACGGGTTTCTGAGAACCTCCTTTCAAATCACGGGTTTCTGAGAACCTCCTTTCAAATCACGGGTTTCTGAGAACCTCCTTTCAAATCACGGGTTTCTGAGAACCTCCTTTCAAATCACGGGTTTCTGAGAACCTCCTTTCAAATCACGGGTTTCTGAGAACCTCCTTTCAAATCACGGGTTTCTGAGAACCTCCTTTCAAATCACGGGTTTCTGAGAACCTCCTTTCAAATCACGGGTTTCTGAGAACCTCCTTTCAAATCACGGGTTTCTGAGAACCTCCTTCCAAATCACGGGTTTCAGCGAACCTCCTTCCAAATCACGGGTTTCTGCGAACCTCCTTCCAAATCACGGGTTTCTGCGAACCTCTTTTCAAATCACGGGTTTCTGCGAACCTCTTTTCAAATCACGGGTTTCTGCGAACCTCCTTCTGAATCATGGGTTTCTGCGAACCTCCTTCTGAATCATGGGTTTCTGCGAACCTCCTTCTGAATCATGGGTTTCTGCGAACCTCCTTCCGAATCATGGGTTTCTGCGAATCTCTTTTCCAATCATGGGTTTCTGCGAATCTCTTTTCCAATCATGGGTTTCTGCAAATCTCTTTTCCAATCATGGGTTTCTGAGAACCTCCTTTCAAATCATGGGTTTCTAAGAACCTCCTTTCAAATCACGGGTTTCAGCGAACCTCCTTCCAAATCACGGGTTTCTGCGAACCTCCTTCCAAATCACGGGTTTCTGCAAACCTCTTTTCAAATCACGGGTTTCTGCGAACCTCTTTTCAAATCATGGGTTTCTGCGAACCTCCTTCTGAATCATGGGTTTCTGCGAACCTCCTTCCGAATCATGGGTTTCTGCAAATCTCTTTTCCAATCATGGGTTTCTGAGAACCTCCTTTTGAATCATGGGTTTCTGAGAACCTCTTTTTGAATCATGGGTTTCTGAGAACCTCCTTTTAAATCATGGGTTTCTGAGAACCTCCTTTCGAATCATGGGTTTCCGAGAACCTCCTTTCGAATCATGGGTTTCCGCGAACCTCCTTTCGAATCATGGGTTTCCGCGAACCTCCTTTCGAATCATGGGTTTCCGCGAACCTCCTTTCGAATCATGGGTTTCCACGAACCTCCTTTCGAATCATGGGTTTCCGCGAACCTCCTTTCGAATCATGGGTTTCCGCGAACCTCCTTTCGAATCATGGGTTTCCGCGAACCTCCTTTCGAATCATGGGTTTCCGCGAACCTCCTTTCGAATCATGGGTTTCAGCGAACCTCTTTTCGAATCATAGGTTTCTGCGAACCTCTTTTCAAATCATGGGTTTCTGCCAACCTCTTTTCAAATCATGGGTTTCTGCGAACCTCTTTTCAAATCATGGGTTTCTGCGAACCTCCTTTCGAATCATGGGTTTCTGAGAACCTCCTTTCGAATCATGGGTTTCTGAGAACCTCCTTTCGAATCATGGGTTTCTGAGAACCTCCTTTCGAACCATGAGTTTCCGAGAACCTCTTTTCGAATCATGGGTTTCTGCAAACCTCTTTTCAAATCATGGGTTTCTGAGAACCTCTTTTCAAATCATGGGTTTCTGAGAACCTCCTTTCAAATCATGGGTTTCTGAGAACCTCCTTTCAAATCATGGGTTTCTGAGAACCTCCTTTCGAATCATGGGTTTCTGAGAACCTTCTTATCAACCATAGGTTTCTGAGAACCTCCATTCAAATCGTGGGTTTCTGAAAACCTCTTTTCAAATCATGGGTTTCTGCGAACCTCCTTTCAAATCATGGGTTTCTGAGAACCTTTCAAATCATGGGTTTCTGAGAACCTCCTTTCAAATCATGGGTTTCTGAGAACCTCTTTTCCAATCATGGGTTTCCGAGACCCTCTTTTCAAATCATGGGTTTCTGCGAACCTCTTTTCAAATCATGGGTTTCTGCGAACCTCCTTTCAAATCATGGGTTTCTGAGAACCTCCTTTCAAATCATGGGTTTCTGAGAACCTCCTTCCGAATCATGGGTTTCTGAGAACCTCCTTTCGAATCATGGGTTTCTGAGAACCTCTTTTCAAATCATGGGTTTCTGAGAACCTCTTTTCAAATCATGGGTTTCTGAGAACCTCCTTTCAAATCATGGGTTTCTGAGAACCTCCTTTCAAATCATGGGTTTCTGAGAACCTCCTTTCAAATCATGGGTTTCTGAGAACCTCCTTTCAAATCATGGGTTTCTGAGAACCTTCACTCTCAACCATGGGTTTCTGAGAACCTCCTTTCAAATCATGGGTTTCTGAGAACCTCCATTCAAATCATGGGTTTCTGCAAACCTCCTTTCAAATCATGGGTTTCTGCGAACCTCTTTTCAAATCATGGGTTTCTGCGAACCTCTTTTCAAATCATGGGTTTCTGAGAACCTCCTTTCGAATCAAGGGTTTCTGAGAACCTCCTTCCGAATCATGGGTTTCTGCGAACCTCCTTCCGAATCATGGGTTTTTGAGAACCTCCTTTCAAATCATGGGTTTCTGAGAACCTCCTTTCGAATCATGGGTTTCTGAGAACCTCCTTTCGAATCATGGGTTTCCGAGACCCTCTTTCCGAGACCCTCTTTTCGAATCATGGGTTTCCGAGACCCTCTTTTCGAATCATGGGTTTCCGAGACCCTCTTTTCGAATCATGGGTTTCTGCGAACCTCTTTCAAATCATGGGTTTCTGAGAACCTCTTTTCAAATCATGGGTCTCTGAGAACCTCTTTTCAAATCATGGGTCTCTGAGAACCTCCTTTCAAATCATGGGTTTCTGAGAACCTCCTTTCGAATCATGGGTTTCTGAGAACCTTCTTTCCAACCATGGATTTCTGAGAACCTCTTTCAAATCATGGGTTTCCGAGAACCTCCTTTCAAATCATGGGTCACTGAGAACCTCCTTTCAAATCATGGGTTTCTGAGAACCTCCTTTCGAATCATGGGTTTATGAGAACCTTCTTTCCAACCATGAGTTTCTGAGAACCTCCTTTCCAATCATGGGTTTCTGAGAACTTCCTTTTAAATCATGGGTTTCCGAGAACCTCCTTTCGAATCATGGGTTTCTGAGAACCTCCTTTCGAATCATGGGTTTCTGAGAACCTCCTTTCAAATCATGCGTTTCTGAGAACCTCCTTTCGAATCATGGGTTTATGAGAACCTTCTTTCCAACCATGAGTTTCTGAGAACCTCCTTCCGAATCATGGGTTTCTGATAATTTCCTTTTTAATCATGGGTTTCTGAGAACCTCCTTTCGAATCATGGGTTTCTGAGAACCTCTTTTCAAATCATGGGTTTCTGAGAACCTCTTTTCAAATCATGGGTTTCTGAGAACCTCCTTTCGAATCATGGGTTTCTGAGAACCTTCTTTCCAACCATGGGTTTCTGAGAACCTCTTTTCAAATCATGGGTTTCTGAGAACCTCCTTTCGAATCATGGGTTTCTGAGAACCTTCTTTCCAACCATGGATTTCTGAGAACCTCTTTTCAAATCATGGGTTTCTGAGAACCTCCTTTCGAATCATGGGTTTCTGAGAACCTCTTTTCAAATCATGGGTTTCTGAGAACCTCTTTTCAAATCATGGGTTTCTGAGAACCTCCTTTCGAATCATGGGTTTCTGAGAACCTTCTTTCCAACCATGGGTTTCTGAGAACCTCCTTTCAAGTCATGGGTTTCTGAGAACCTCCTTTCAAATCATGGGTTTCTGAGAACCTCCTTTCAAATCATGGGTTTCTGAGAACCTCCTTTCAAATCATGGGTTTCTGAGAACCTCCTTTCAAATCATGGGTTTCTGAGAACCTCCTTTGAAATCATGGGTTTCTGAGAACCTCCTTTCGAATCATGGGCTTCTGAGAACCTCATTTCAAATCATGGGTTTCTGAGAACCTCCTTTGAAATCATGGGTTTCTGAGAACCTCCTTTCGAATCATGGGTTTATGAGAACCTTCTTTCCAACCATGAGTTTCTGAGAACCTCCTTTCGAATCATGGGTTTATGAGAACCTTCTTTCCAACCATGAGTTTCTGAGAACCTCCTTTCGAATCATGGGTTTCTGAGAACTTCCTTTTAATCATGGGTTTCTGAGAACCTCCTTTCGAATCATGGGTTTCTGAGAACCTCTTTTCAAATCATGGGTTTCTGAGAACCTCTTTTCAAATCATGGGTTTCTGAGAACCTCCTTTCAAATCATGGGTTTCTGAGAACCTCCTTTCGAATCATGGGTTTTGAGAACCTTCTTTCCAACCATGAGTTTCTGAGAACCTCCTTTCGAATCATGGGTTTCTGAGAACCTCCTTTCGAATCATGGGCTTCTGAGAACCTCCTTTCAAATCATGGGTTTCTGAGAACCTCCTTTGAAATCATGGGTTTCTGAGAACCTCCTTTCGAATCATGGGTTTATGAGAACCTTCTTTCCAACCATGAGTTTCTGAGAACCTCCTTTCGAATCATGGGTTTCTGAGAACTTCCTTTTTAATCATGGGTTTCTGAGAACCTCCTTTCGAATCATGGGTTTCTGAGAACCTCTTTTCAAATCATGGGTTTCTGAGAACCTCTTTTCAAATCATGGGTTTCTGAGAACCTCCTTTCAAATCATGGGTTTCTGAGAACCTCCTTTCAAATCATGGGTTTCTGAGAACCTCCTTTCAAATCATGGGTTTCTGAGAACCTCCTTTCGAATCATGGGTTTCTGAGAACCTATTTTCAAAATATGGGTTTCTGAGAACCTATTTTCAAAATATGGGTTTCTGAGAACCTATTTTCAAAATATGGGTTTCTGAGAACCTTCTTTCAAATCATGGGTTTCTGAGAATCTCTTTCAAATCATGAGTCTCTGCGAACCTCTTTTCAAATCATGGGTTTCTGAGAACCTCCTTTCAAATCATGGGTTTCTGAGAACCTCCTTTCAAATCATGGGTTTCTGCGAACCTCCTTTCAAATCATGGGTTTCTGAGAACCTCTTTTCGAATCATGGGTTTATGAGAACCTCCTTTCAAATCATGGGTTTCTGAGAACCTCCTTTCAAATCATGAGTTTCTGAGAACCTTCTTTCCCAACCATGGGTTTCTGAGAACCTCTTTTCAAATCATGGGTTTCTGAGAACCTCCTTTCAAATCATGGGTTCTGAGAACCTCTTTTCGAATCATGGGTTTCTGAGAACCTCTTTTCGAATCATGGGTTTCTGAGAACCTCCTTTCAAAATCATGGGTTTCTGAGAACCTCCTTTCGAATCATGGGTTTCTGAGAACCTCTTTTCAAATCATCGGGTTTCTGAGAACCTCTTTTCAAATCATGGGTTTCTGAGAACCTCCTTTCGAATCATGGGTTTATGAGAACCTTCTTTCCAACCATGAGTTTCTGAGAACCTCCTTTCGAATCATGGGTTTCTGAGAACTTCCTTTGTAATCACGGGTTTCTGAGAACCTCCTTTCGAATCATGGGTTTTTTGAGAACCTCTTTTCAAATCATGGGTTTCTGAGAACCTCCTTTCGAATCATGGGTTTCTGAGAACCTCTTTTCAAATCATGGGGTCCTCTGCGAACCTCTTTTCAAATCATGGGTTTCTGCGAACCTCCTTTCAAATCATGGGTTTCTGAGAACCCTCCTTTCGAATCATGGGTTTATGAGAACCTTCTTTCCAACCATGGGTTTCTGAGAACCTTCTTTCCAACCATCGGGTTTCTGAGAACTTCCTTTTTAATCATGGGTTTCTGAGAACCTCCTTTCGAATCATGGGTTTCTGGGAACCTTCTTTCCAACCATGAGTTTCTGAGGAAACCACCTTTCGAATCATGGGTTTCTGAGAACCTTCTTTCCAACCATGAGTCTGAGAATCTCCTTTCAAATCATGGGTTTCTGAGAATCTCCTTTCAAATCACGGGTTTCCGAGAACCTTCTTTCGAATCATGGGTTCTGAGAACCTTCTTTCGAATCATGGGTTTCTGAGAACCTCCTTTCGAATCATGGGTTTCTGAGAACTTTCTTTTTAATCATGGGTTTCTGAGAACCTCCTTTCGAATCAGGGGTTTCTGGGAACCTTCTTTCCAACCATGAGTTTCTGAGAACTTCCTTTCGAATCATGGGTTTCTGAGAACCTGTCTTTCCAACCATGAGTTTCTGAGAACCTCCTTTCGAATCATGGGTTTCCGAGAACCCACCTTTCCCACTCATGGGTTTCTGAGAATCTTTCAAATAATGGGTTTCTGAAAGCAAGCTTTCGAATCATAAGTTTCTGAGAACCTCCTTTCCAATTATGGGTTTCTGTGAACCTCCTTTCGAATCATGGGTTTCTGAGAACCTCCTTTCGAATTATGGGTTTCTGAGAACCTCATTCAGAAGTATGCAGTGTTCTTGCTTTCCTCGTAAATTCCTAGTGAAACTAACCTTTTGAAATGTAATTTTGGGATTTTAACTAGTATTAAGACATTGATGTAAGTCCCTATATTTCTCATGGAGTATTTTAGTAAGATATCTTTGAAGTGAATGAATATTAGTAAAGGAGAAGAGTGAAAAAAAAACTAATCATTAAGCGTGTGTATCCTAATAGAATGAAAATATAATTTCTTCTGGAAAAGCGTGTGTGTGTGTGCGTGTGTGTATGTGTGCGTGTGTGTTGAAGCTAAAGAAAGAACATAAACGCCTGTGGAAGGCAAGAGGCCTTAAGAGCAGGCAGAGGCTCTTAGCCCATTTCAGAACGCAAGTATTCATGGAAGGGATCGGGGAGATAATGGAAGACTGGAAAATACTCCTTCTCTTCTACTGAATTTACTCTCTTTTACTGAACATACTACTCCTCTTTTGATATATACTTTTACTGAATATACGTCTTCTCTTTTTATATATAGACTCCTCTTTTACTGAATATACTATTTCTCTTTCACTGAATATACTCTTTTATCTTTTACTGAATATCTAATATCTTATCTCTCTCTCTCTCTCTCTCCTCTCTCTCTCTCTCCTCTCTCCTCTCTCTCCTCTCTCTCTCTCTCTCTCTCATTTACTGAATATACTCCTTCTCTTTTACTGAATATACTCCTCCTCCTTCACTGAATATACACTTCTCTTTTACTGAATAATTGCATGGGCATGCACGAATATGGAGAGAGTGTAGACAACAAGAAAGGGACCTTTCCCCTTCCAAAAACGTGGAAAGGGGAAATGAAAGTTGGAAATGCTCTCATCCCTCTTCCAGAATGTGTAGGTGGGTGTACTGGAGTATACTAGGTATTAATCAAATCCCCTTCTCTCTAGATAGAAGGGAAACTCGACAACCAAAAGCAACCCTTCCTTATAGTCAATTCTTTTAGCGAGGCAGATTTGCACAGACTCGCAGCGGTGCCCTTTTAGCTCAGAAAATGTTTCCTGATCGCTGATTGGTTAGAATTATCTTCTCCAACCAATCAGCGATCAGGAAACTTTTCCGAGTTGAAAGGGCACCGCTGCGAGTCTGTGCAAATCTGCCTCGCTAAAAAAATCGACTATAGTAGTTTGAGGGACTTAATTTTAAGTGCAACAGACAATAGAAGCAACTCTCCAACCTTGACCGTATCAATTACGGCCGTCATTGACACCCAGCATTAATCAAACCAGCCTCTTCGTCGTCAGCTATTTCAGTCTTGACCTTGAGAGAGAGAGAGAGAGAGAGAGAGAGAGAGAGAGAGAGAGAGAGAGAGAGAGAGAGGAGATGGTACTCACATGTAAACGTAAACACACCAACCAGAAAATACCGCTACCGCTACGCACCACACACGCACTAACACAGACCGATACAAAAATTTCAATACGCATAAATACACCTACACAAAAAATCGATACTCAAATACGCCAAAGCAAAATGTCGATACGCAAAAATACAATCAAACGAAATCTCGATATACACAACATACTCAAAATATCCATAAGCACAAAAACCACACAAAATCTCGATATACACAAACATACACAAAATATCCATAAGCACAAATACATCTATACATGAAGTCAAGAAGCATAAATGCACATGAAATGTTGAAAGTCAAACCACTCTATATTTTCATGTGAATACCTAACCACACAGATTCTCCATATAAGGATACAACATTTGCGAGGGAGAGAAAAAAAGAAAAAAAAAAAGACATACTAACTACATAGGAATATACCAATAACTTCGAATATGATACCCATAGGTCCCATAAGCGTTATGTTTTGACACATCATCCATGTTGGAAGTGAGCGTGATTACATCAAATACATCTATAAAGTAGATTGGGGTACTCAGTAGAGCGCAGGACCTCCACCGCGGCAGCTTATTTCTCGACCTTTTGCTCGACTGTGACCTTGGCTTTTGATTTCGACCTACTAAAATTTAATGATTTCCAGCTATTTACATAACTGTCAATCTCGGCAAGTTTCATTACTCTACGGCTAAAATTGTGGCCAGGAAGCTGTTCATAAACAAACACAAATACACAGACACAAACAGGGGGTTAAAACATAACCTCCTTCACTCTTCGTTGGCGGAGGTAATTATTATTATTATTATTATTACTTGCTAAGCTACAACCCTAGTTGGAAAAGCAGAATGCTATAAGCCCAAGGGCTCCAACATGGAAAATAGCCGCAGTGAGGAAAGGAAACAAGGAAAAATAAAATATTTCAAGATTAGTAACATTGAAATAAATATCTCTCCTATATAAATTATAAAAACTTTAACAAATCGTGATTAAGATAGAATATTGTGCCCAAGTGTACTCTCAAGCAAGATAAATTATAGCGGTTTAGTGCACTGCTTAGTAAAGGGATGAAAAACAAGAAAAATAAACAGAATAGAGTATGCAGTCAAACTGACCCTCCCAAAAAATCTGAGCTTCCCTGAAGACTCACTGTATATACAAAGATGGACACAGGGGGATGAAAGGAATTAAAATGGCAAGGGATAGACAGTGAGAGAGGGATAGATAGAAGGGGGGGTGGGATGGGATGGGGGCTTGACATGTCATGGGGGAGTAGGGGTTAAGCAGGGTATACCGAAGTTCCAAGAGCATTGGGAGGAAGAACCAAAAAGGATATTTCAGTGGTGCAAGTTAAGGTTCCGCACTGCGCGGACTTTCATAATTAATGATGGCAACGCACGCACGCACTACACAGTGTGTGTGTGTGTGTGTGTGTGTGTGAGAGAGAGTGATTCTTCTATCACTGGCCAAGAAGAATTAGACAGAACACAATGCATCCGGCAACCAATCTTCATAATTCCATGCAGATACGGTTCCTTCTAGCTGTAGCTTTGCAACAGTTTGCAACATCCATTTGCAATGCTGAGATGTTCTCTATACTTGTTACTTTCGAATTTTATGTTGATACATTCTACTACATTCCTAAAGTCTAAATCTCACTTAAATACAATAGTCA
>NC_090755.1:8223528-8273528 GCF_036898095.1 Palaemon carinicauda
TTTTCCGGCCGGGGGAGGGGGGACTTTTGTCCTTTGTTCGTTTCAGCATGACTTGGAAAATAGGTCAGTATGTTTAACATGCGTGCGGGGGGGGGGTGTCACTGTTGGTTCTAGAAGAGCAAATGCTTGCAGCTAGGTGGTTGTTGTTTCGTGGGAGGGGGGGCGGATGTTTTGCGATTCATTATATGTTGCTTGCTTGCTTTTGTGTTGATAGCTTGGGAATAGGGCCACTGGGATTCTCTCTCTCTCTCTCTCTCTCTCTCTCTCTCTCTCTCTCTCTCTCTCTCTCTCAGTATATTAGCGTTTCTTTTTGTCATGAATACAAACGTAATTGATAATTAGATCATTTGCATGCAATACTTGAATATTATCAATCACCTCTGTATCCTCGTTGGTAATTATCTCTCTGTTGGGCTCATTCCTTAAAATCTAATTTGCATCTGGTCATCTAATCAACAAATTAGGTACCAAGTTGTTAAGGGACCGTTGTTGGTCGCAGGTCTCTCTCTCTCTCTCTCTCTCTCTCTCTCTCTCTATATATATATATATATATATATAATATATATATATATACATATACATATATGTGTGTGTATATATATATATATATATATAATAGAGAGAGGTGGGGTATTTGTCAGTGGTGCCATAAATAATTCTGAACCATTTGAATGGTAAGGTCTACATGATACAATCCACACTCCTATTCATAACACACTGTACATGCTCTTTCCTAATTAGTTCCAAGTGATGAATCTCTTATATTAACCTCCTGTGTTTTAATTCGAATTCCTATTTCCTAAAAGCTCTTCAGACTTCCAATGTTATAACAGTGCCATGCAGTGACCTGGCCAGTAAGTCCTTTTTGTGGGGGAAAAATCAAGACCTCGAAGGAGGTCAGGCCACTTAAGGAGGGCGTCGTCATTTACACTCGAGTTGAGACTTTCACATAAATCTTGGATAAACTGCTGCCCATTGGTGGTTTCGGCGCTGCCAGATAAATTGACTCAAATTTGTAAGAGCTGAACTTGATCTTCAGGATGTTCTTTTCTCACTGTCGCTTTGTTTGTATATACTGTGCGTACATGTATTCAGGTGCCATTATGCACTGAGTTATCTATTTACAGAAACACTGACAAACACACACACACACACACACACATATATATATATATATATATATATATCTGCACTGGCAAGCGTGGTTATGAAAACTGGCTAAGCCCCACATGTGATTTGACGTCTAAGGTCTTTATCCTGCAATGGACAAGAAACGGCTGCATTTGTTGTCGTTATATATATATATATATATATATATATATTAGTCAGGTCAGTATTTTTATCGGTGACTGCCAAGATGCTCCAAAAAGGCTCGTTATCCTCCGTTCATTTTTTCGCATTGGGCCAGAAATATGACACGATCACGCGCCCCACATTGACCGCCCAGCTTGATTAGTTCTGTTCCCTGTTGACCGCCCAAGTTTTCTGTCGGGCAGATTGTTTTGAAATATTAGGTAACTTGGGTTGAAAAGGAAAATTTTTAAATATTAGCTTCTTTGTTTGCATCTGTTTGTAAATTTACCTCCTGCATTTGATCTTGTTCCAGAGCACGCCAAGTTCGAGTTTATACATGTCCTAAATGTCAAAACAAATTCTCTCTCTCTCTCTCTCTCTCTCTCTCTCTCTCTCTCTCTCTCTCTCTCTGAGGTTATCTTTTCCGGATATACGGTTTTGTATCCGATGTTCCGCATACTATTAGGTATGAATTGATGGAGTTTTCATGTTTTTTGTTTTTCGCTTTTTTTATTCTATTGGAAAATGCGTGTCTTTTTTGTATGTTCTTTGACTTGTAATTGTCAATAATTTTTAGTAAATGCATAATAATTATTGACGTGTTTAAGCAGACATTCGTATAAGGAAATTAGTTGTCGGAAATAATAGCAGGTTTGACCTGAGCGTATTACCTTTATTAGTAAAAAGGAAAACAGGAAAAAGTTACATTGTTAGTAAAAGTACCTGTTAATTGATTAAAGATAAAATGAATGCATAGTTAAAGAATGTTTTTAAAGGAAGGAAAGTGGAATTAATATTTTGAAACCCATATATTTAGCAATAGTTCAAAGGCAAATTGCGTTTTAGTTTACATTTGAAGATTGCGTTCTACATGTCAACATAACCCCCCCCCCCCTCTCCTGGTGTCATCATGCAATCTTAATAAAAAGAGCATGATTGTTTTAGATCTAGTGGATTACTCAATTTAAGGACACAGCATTTCATTGATGTCTCTCTCTCTCTCTCTCTCTCTCTCTCTCTCTCTCTCTCTCTCTCCACACACACATCATGGTCCCATCTGTATGAAGTTATTTCTCTCTCTATCACACACACACACGCACACATTATGGTCACATCTGTATGAAGTTATTTATGTTCGTATTTGTTTTTTTAATTTAATAAATTCACTGGCTAATTTTGAGGAAAGGGAATGATCTGACCTCTTTAATTGTGGCTCGTATTCCTGACTTGATGGAAAAAAAAAGTGTTACATATTGTTCCGAAAAGAGGGAGAAAGAGAATTAATAACTATGTTACTGTTAAGATATAAATTGCATCGGATCCAACTCATTTGGAACGAGGGAGAATAATGAAAAAAAAAAGAGCCAGAGGTTTGTGTAGGGATGGGTGGGAATTCGTGAAGCGTAGAGGAGGAAGCAGCCAGGAGGGCTTATGTTGGTTCGGCCCCTTCTTCTCGCTCCGAAGCTTGGTGCAGGTGTACCCAAATTTCCTCCACCACCAATTCTCTTACTCCTCCTCCTCCCTTCTCCTTCGTCCTCGTGCCTCTCCAATGCTTCTCCCAATAAAGACCCCAGCTTTGCTCTCTCTCTCTCTCTCTCTCTCTCTCTCTCTCTCTCTCTCTCTCAATAAATCAATTCCAAAATTCACACTCCCTATCAGGTTTGGTCGGGGACCGTAATAGCAAGGGGAACTGCTATTAATGTTTTGAATAAGATGAGAATCGATTGGTAAAGAAGTCTCTCATTTTGTATAAATAGTAGTTCGTGTTAATGAGAGAGAGAGAGAGAGAGAGAGAGAGAGAGAGAGAGAGAGAGAGAAAGGGTAATTTTTAATTAGCCCTCATGTTCAAGTTCATATAATAAGGAGCGCTGGGTATTCCATGGTCTCTCTTTAATTTTCGTTCATAAAATTTGTTCTATGTATTAGATTTTTTAATTTGACTCGGCCAGACATAAATAGTGCATTCTCACAATTCTTGACCTAAATCTGGTGAATGTAGACTTGTGGTTGCTGAATCCCTTTATAGAAGTCCAGCCAAATTTAATTCGTGGTGAAATTAAGGGGGATGAAGTTGAACTCTTTTAACAAAAATCAAACCATAATTGTAAGGTTAAGGATAGTGGCTCCTCAACATCCAGATCTTGTCAATCATAATTTTCTTCCAACTAAATAGACTACAATTAAATAAAATTCTTGGCATCATTCTTAATTGCGAATTTAATTTCGAGAAACACTTCCGGTCTTTTTCTTCTTCATTTGAACCAAAAAAATTACAAATTTAGATAATCCTATGATTTTTTTTTATGATAAATCCATCTTGAGGAAATGTTTTAATTCTTTCCTTCTACCATGTTTTGAGTATTTTATTTTTCTCTAATCTGAACTTCAGCTGGCGACTTGCATCTTATTTTTTTTTTTGTTTCGACAAAATTCCTTATCCCTATTATAGATACCAATCCCTGGTTCCGTTTCTGTTAGTTCGTTGGGCGTGTTGCACAATATTTTTCATAATTCTGACCATCCTTTGCATTCAGATTTTCCCGGACTGTACGTAGTACCAGGTATGTAGTTAATTCTAATAGTCGGGCCTTCTCCATCACGAGGCTCAATGCCACACAGTATTCTAATAAGTTTTATTCCAACGGTGACCAAGTTATGGAATGATTTTCATAATCAGGTAGTTGAATTGGTGGTACTTCAGAAGTTCAAAATTTTATAAGAATCTTTTCTCCTCAACAGGTTGACATAAATCTCGTTTCATAGTTTATATATGACTGGTTTATTTTAACTTTGTCACTGATCTTAATTTTTATTTTTCATAAATAGCTTATCTTATTTCTCTTCTGCACTTCTCCTATTTTTCCAGCCAAGGTTGCAGCTTGGCCTGTAATAATAATAATAATAATAATAATAATAATAATAATAATAATAATAATAATAATAATAATAATAATAATAATAATGTGATTGGAAACAATGACCGAATCCCCTTCAAGTATAGATAAATAAAGTTTTTTCATATGTGCGGAAGATAACATTTCTTGTTTGGCTGTACGTGCATGTTTGTTTCCGCTAAGTGTTATCTTTATGGTTATCGGCAAAGTATACAGTATTGAAACCAGAACGGAAATATGAAAGAAGGTCGGAAGTTATTGAAAGGTTTGACCCACTAAATATCGTTAAGCAACTTGAGATAAGGAGAGAGAGAGAGAGAGAGAGAGAGAGAGAGAGAGAGAGAGAGAAATGTATATCATTGCTTGTTAAGTATATATAATGTTTGATATTTGTTTTAATTACATATGAAGCTCACATTTCTTCAATGCTAGTGAAAAATAACGATGGTTATATTTTGAATTATGTGCACTAATTAAACTGAAAAATGTGCCACCCCACACATACTGCATGTTAAAAACTTGCCTCATATACTGACAAATTTGTTCAAGATTGTGTATACGTTTAACTAATTACGAAAACTGATATAATATATAATCTGACTTTTCCCCTCTAGTATAATGTAATTATGTATTTACCTCGGTACATTTTCATTACTTCACAAATTTGCCGTCTAAACCATTTAAAAATAATTTTGTTTACTTAGCCCAAGTTGGGGAACAAAAACTTTAAAATTAAAAAAAAAAATCCTTGAAAGAGTTTTCATTAAATGTTAGTGGGAAGAATGAAAATGTGTATGGGAATGTAAAAAAAAAATAAAAAAGTTAATTTCCACGTGGATGATGGTTGGTAGCAAAAATCTATTTGATGAAATTCTCAAGACACAGGTAGAAAAGTTTTGAGGTTAAAAGAAGAGTAGCAGAGTATACAAAAATCCTATCTTCCAAGTCACTGGATAACTTTTTATCATTCATCCTTTATCCCTCATGAAATGTTCCAGCTTTGTTGTGATACCAGGAACGGGCGTATTTTTCTAAAAATCCTTTTGATGTCTCGAGAAATGTTCAGACTCGTCTGTGATGTCTAGACTCTTCAGATGTCTTATAAAAAATCTTTAAATAGGTTAGGTTGCCCCCTTCCCCTCTCTCTCGCTCGTAAGAAGTGTTCCAGCTCCCCTTATTGTGTTCCAGTGATCTAGAGTCTGACGGTGATTATATCTCTCTAGCAAGTGTTCCAACTCCCTGTAGAGTCGTTAAGTTAATGCTAAAGAATCTCTCTCTCTCTCTCTCTCTCGCAATATATTTCAAGCTACCATATACCTTCTTTGGAACAGAAGTTGTATTGGAATATCTTAAATGGTTGGGTGCCCTTGTAGAGCAGGATTGGTCGATCTATTCATTTATTAAAGGCCTCACCAGCGTAGCAACTGCTAAGTCATTGACACCTACGAGTCGTGCCAGCCTTTTAAGGGATGGTGGTGATGCAGGGGATGGGGGAGGCTTCCCTAAAGTCTGCCAGCGTTGACTTTTTATAAAGGAGGGTCAGTTATTTGGCTGCAGCCCCTCATCTTTAACATACTCCGGTTACAAGCATTGTGATTGGCCGACACTCGAATGGTCTTTACACCCCAGTATTGACAATTGCGTACACCATTCGTGTATGTCACTATTAAAGTATCATACTTAATAATAATCTGTGGTAGCCAATTGGAAACGTCCCTGCTAGCATTCTGCTGGACTGGGCTTCGAAACGAAACCCACTCAAACTCGATAGTGTTTTTTTTTTTTTTTTTTTTTTTTAGTGCCTGCAACCTCACCATCTTTGTGAGCCAAGGATGGGGGTTTTTGGGAGCGTACAGGATACCTTCTGAGTCATCAGAGGTCATTGTCTGGCTCTTCCTGGTCCCAGCTTGGGTGGTGAGGTGCTTGGGCACTGATCATACATGGTCAAAACCTAGGGCCTTGTTACTGCCCACTAGCAAGTGTTTACTTGTTTTGAATTAAAAATTTACTGTACATATAAACCCCAAGATACAACAGTTATTTACTGCTTTTCTCTAATGTAGGATAGCATAACTGTTATGCTTAAATATTATACTTTATTTAGGGTTTTTAGCAGCTTTAATTATTATTATTATTATTATTATTATTATTATTATGTAGTAGTAATTATATATATACTATATATATGTAGTATATATAATATATATATATATATATATATATATATATATATATATATATATATATATATATATATATATATATATATATATATATATATATATATATATATATATATATATATCCACCTTCCACAATTGTACAAATGAAATATTTATGGTTGTGATTTCTTTCAGGGGATATTGTCATTCCTGAGTGCACCGCTAATCGGTGCTCTCTCTGACCTATGGGGTCGCAAGTTCTTCCTTTTCATCACGGTGTTCTTCACCTGCCTCCCTATTCCCTTTATGAAGATCAACACGTGGTAAGTACAGGAGATATATAAAGTCTCACTTTTTATAAATGTTTATTTTTTCCCTTTTTATTTTTATATTGGCATATTACTATAATTGATCATTGTAAGTTTTGGATTTGTTTATCAAGTTCTTGAAATATAAAATTTTAATCTTGCCTTTCCTTTAAGTAAGTTGGTATATTTAGTAGTAGAAGCTATTGATAAAATTCTTAGTGTTCTTTATAAAAATTGATTCCTAACATAAAAAAAAATGTTTAGCTTCATATATTTAGGTATTTTGTTAATAAATTGGTGATTTCAGTATCACTTTCATGAAAAAGTCTGTTAACTTAGATATGAACCAAATCCAAAAATTCATCCATGGCTGATTTAGTTATTAATAATAATAAAATAATTATTATTAATGATTATTATTATTAATAATTACTATTATTATTAATAAAAAATATTATTATTAATAAAAAATATTATTATACAAACATTATTTGACCTCACCTTTTTTTCTTTGTGCTTTTTGTTGTTTTGTGCAGAATAGAAAGACATTTCCTAAATTTTGTTTGAATTTTTATACCTGCTTATGAGTTCCAATTTGGAAGACCATTCTATTTTTGTAGCAATTAATTTAAGGTTATTTGAGTTAGGAAGAGAGACAGAGAGAGGGATGCTGAGCATTAGAAAAATGTAAGCGAGCTTTTTTAGTGCCGAGTGATTTGGTAATTCCTTGAAAGCAAGCTGGCCGAGGTGAAGTGGCCATTGGTAATTTTGACCAGTCCTTGTTGAAGAGAGAAAAGAAATGGCTGGGAAGTTGATCTCTAAGATACAGGATACACTAAGAAGTTCTTTGTTAAAGTAAGAAGTACAATTTAAGGGCTATAATGTTAGCAATAGTGTATTGGAAAATATGAAGATAAGGGAACTTCTGGACATTCTCTTTATAAAGTACTGGTAATGGGATACAAGTATTTGGATTGTGCCATTTCTGTCTGTAAGTAGAGAACAGACCATTTGATTTTATTTTAGCTTTTACTCAAGCAGTTGGGTGGTAACTAAACCTAAAGGCTGTATGGGAGGATGATGCTTTGTCCTAAAAAGAAATTACATGTAAGGGAATTCCTCAGCCATCTCTAGGGACCAGACTTCGCCATGTAAGATATGCAATTAACATCCCTGACCAAACACCTAATTTAGCCACTCAACCTGAGGGTACCATTGGCATTGCACAGGACGTGCAATGGCTTTGATTCTAACATTATGATTAGGGTTACAGAATTGTTTGGTGAAATAATTGGAGAAGAAAGTGATGGTGGGATGATATGACATGACCAGGTTCCTTATTCCAAGGATTGTGAGTCATCAGAATCCTCATTTCTCTCTTTGTTAAACAAAATTGTTGAAAGGTTTCTACATAGAACAATAAAAAAAACCAAGCAAGGACACCATACTCCACTCTGGCAGATCAAAAAACCATATTCAAAACATTCCTTCTTCCTTTAATACGAGTGGCAATTAAGGAGAAAGTGAAGTTGCTTCATTAGAAGGCTAAAGTAAGGTCCCATTAGATGCCCTCTCCTCTCTTTTTGGTTCCCTCTTCAGGTCGAGGAGATTATCTGTGTTCAGGCATTGGCGAGTTTTGTAAGACTTGGTGGTAAAAAAGACCATAGCCCTTCAGTCAGACTTGTTTATAAAAAGTGGTTGACTCAGAAACCCTATTCCTGATAGCTTAAGGTCTGTTGTGTTGAGCAAAGGAGAGGAACATCACCTTATTACCTTGTTTCCTTCCAAGCAACTAGATCAACTAAAATGGAAGAACCAGCTCTTACCCACTGAATGGTCTCTTCAAGCTCAGGTGTTCCAGGAATTTTAGAAGTTAAAGGAAAATCCTAATCTGAACATTTCATACTTCTCAACAGGAAAATGGACGTTTACTACGACAAATACAGGAATCCCTAGCTTTGGCAGTGGATGTGATACAATAGGAATGGTTGTAACTGCTCCTCTACATATTCCTTTCTTCTCCATGATTAGTTAAGAACTTCTAATAATTGAAGGGATACTCATAACTTTTAACTATGAGTAATACTCATAATTATGCATTTGCTTCAGAGGGAATGGTTTCCACACCTGTGGCCATTGCTGATGGAACTTCTAATAAATTTTCATTGCAGGGCAGATCTTTGACAGCCCTATTTTCGTCATCTCCATCAAAGCCCTTTTATGCTTCATCTTGTCTGCGTGGAGATACTATTTTCTCAGCAAACCTAAAGGATTTTCAAGGTCCTCTAAACTGTCCATTGTAGTGTCTAGAAGACTTGCTACCAACAAGTTATATCAATATCAATGGTTCACTCACAGTTGGTGTAATCCTGATAAATTTTGGCTGCCATTAAATCCTTGGATTTATAATGTTTCTCAGATTCCTACATTATGAGTTTCAGTCCCAAGCATCAAAAGCCATAGGTCTATGTTGTATTTGGTTCTTTTGCTTATGGGTATGGATTTGTTTGGTAGTTTAGTTATTTTGGATACAATTAGATCCTTACTCATAGAGAAACTTATTCTGGAACTTGCATGTTGGAATGTGGATGTTGTTCTGTAGTTCATAAGGAAACCTCCATATGAACCATAGGAGACAGTAGATCTGTGTTATCTAACAGTTATGTTCTGTTAGCTTTACTGAAATTTATAGTCTAAAAAGATCTCAAATGAAGGACCTTCTGAAACATCTGGAAATCTTTTGGATGTAGCAGGAAACAAGGTTAAGCAGATATGGTTCTGGCCAGTAGGAGTCATGAGGATTTACTTGAATCAAACCTTTGGTATAAAGGGTTTGGTGAAGATACTGTTTAGGGGGGTCTGAATTCCTACCAGACCTTTATTGAAGAATACCATGGTATCCTTTTTGAAGGTGCTTATAATGGAGACTCCAGACCAAAGTGAAGGCTCACAACATTAATCTTTTGGGTGGTAAAATCCCTCAACTTCAGCAAGATTTTATCTTTGGTGTGTAAGTAGCTTATTGGAGGTATGTCTCAGTTTTTGTGAAGCAATACTCATTGATGGGGATAGACTTTGGAGACTGTTGGGCCTTGGGTTCCTTAGTGGTAACAGGAGACAAAAAGTAGGTATGAATAGGCTTATTTTTAATAGATTATGGGAGGTTTATCTAAGGTGGAGAGGGACTAAGTTAAGTTAGGAAGTTTGTAGATCGGTACAGTGCCCAGTGGTTCTTAGTAGAGGTTGTAGGATTTGTGTACATTGTATGGGAAAACACTTCAGAATTGTGTGTAGTAGTTTAAACAATATACAGTAGATGTTTACTGTAATAAAAAAGCGGTTGAAAAGAAGCACAGCTGAATGAAGTAAGGCTTTTACAAAGTGACAGCTTTCTTTTCCTTTTGAGGACATTTTCTGTAATACTGCTATCCTGCCTTACTGTAAAGTGTGAATTAGTAATGAAATTTGGGAAGATTTATTGAAATAAACATGATTTTACCAAGGTTCATTAGCTTTCTCACGCCCTCCTCAGCTATATTAGTAAGGGGTATTTTTAGTTTTGATGATCTTTCCCTCTGAGGAGATCAACTAAGTTCTAATTCAGTCTTGTGTTCATCCCCACTCATTACCATACAAAAGCATTAGTTGCATGTATGGCTAGGGAAGTGTTAGGGAAAGTAGGGTATCATACCAGGTAGGGAAGTCTTTGGTTTTTCCTTAGAGAATAAGTGATCAAATTTATAAAACAATGAACTTTGACAAGTTTTGAAATGATAAATTCTATTTCAAAAATATTTATTTGTATGGAACAAGTTAAAATGGGTTAACAGTATAGCTTAATATAACATTAAAAAGGAAACATTCTCAACTTTTTGCTATCAAGAACAATCTAATCTGTAAATATGGATATCTTTTCTCTACAGGTGGTACTTTGCCCTGATTAGCATGTCAGGTGTGTTTGCAGTCACCTTCAGCATCGTGTTTGCGTATGTCGCCGACGTGACAGACGAGTCCGAGAGGAGCAGTGCCTATGGCCTCGTCTCGGCCACCTTCGCGGCAAGCCTCGTCACTTCACCTGCGTTAGGCGCTTACCTGGGCAAGGTGAGAAGATTATCAATGAGGGAGCTTTGGTGTTACATTAAGTAATGTTATTGTAATTCAATAACTATATAACATAATATACACACACACACTATATATATATATATATATATATATATATATATATATATATATATATATATATATATATATATACACACACACACACACACACACTATGTGTGTATATATGGATATATGTATATTATTGATTGTTAGTTTATCAAGGACTTTTTCTTAAATTTTAGTTGTTTCCAGTTGTTTGGCAAATTAAATATTTAAGTAATACAGCTATTTATACTATAATGCATGTTATCAGAATAATAATTGGTTATTAATATTTGTTATCATAATGAACACAAAACCAATCTCATAAGTATCCTTTTTTCTTCTAGGAAGTTTGTTCAGGCATTTTACAATTTACAAAATGCTTTACTTATTATTAGTACTAAATTAGAAAATAATACTTGTCAACTGTAAGCATCTGAACTGCAATATGCCAACAGTATTGTATTATTTTTCTTTTATCTTAAATTACAACAGATGCACAGTGATGACTTAGTTGTGGGGTTAGCAACAGCGATAGCCATATTGGACGTGTTCTTCATACTTGTTGCGGTGCCAGAGTCCTTGCCAGAGAAGCTAAGGTTGTCGTCGTCTTGGAGTGCCCATATTTCGTGGGAACAAGCCGATCCTTTTTCAGTAAGTTTCTCAATCTCTCTTTATCTCAGAAACTACAAAAATGTTGCAGTTCTCGTGACATTTTTCGAGGCCTGGTGGATAGTTACATTTAATTTTGAAATGCATTGGAAATAATGAATATATTAATTGCTGTCTTGGTTGTTAATTAAATTTATGTGAAATTCTAGACTTTAGTTTCTAATGCCTGTTAAGTGATCTCATGTAAAACTAATTTTCAATTATCAGTGAATTTAATGATGTTGGAATTTGAAGTAAATACAGTATAGGTGTTTTCTATGGATTTAAATTAAGAAAATGTTACCACTTTGGTTTCTTTCACTTCATGAGAAGTAAATTTATTTTATGGTTCTGTTGGAGTCTTTGTTTTTAAGCAAGTTGGGAGGTGGATTGGAGAAAGTTATTATATAAAGTAATTCATAATCTATCATGGGAATGATTATACAATACACTGTAGTACTGTATAACCATATTTATTTACAGTATTTTAGTAAATTATTTTTACTTTCTCTGCGAGAAACATATTACATCTAGAAAAATTTATCCAAACAAGGCTGGATAGGTTATATGGATTGATCTCCCTATTATCACTTTGTATATCAAATGAAAATGCTTTTTTTTTTTTTTCTATAGGCTCTGTGGAAGGTCAGCAAAGACCGTAATGTACTGCTGATAAGTGTAAGCGTGTTCCTCTCGTACTTACCAGAAGCTGGCCAGTATTCTTGCTTCTTTGTCTACCTCAGATTGGTGAGTATTTTCTTTTTGATAAAATATTTTTCATGCTTGTAAAATTATCAGTTGTACTGTATATTCAGTTTTTCAATATTGAAATCAGACATAATACAGATAGAAAACAGATAAAAATATGTTAGAAGGGAAACCATTAGGTGCATGTCACGTAATGTAAAATAGAGGATTCTGTATGTAGCATAAATTTCTTTTCTTTGTTTATGGGGTCACATCACATAACAGTTCTGGAATCAAATACATTTGATATTAAAGACTTCCTAAAATGGAATTAAGGAACAAAGTTACTATTTAAATTATTTAAACATACACTCAGGTACAATATAAGATTTTAGCCCTACATAACAGAAATTTTGGTGCTAAAAGAAACAGTTGATATGATTATGATATTTTTTTTTTCAGGTTATGGACTTCACAGCAGAAATGGTGGCATGCTTCATTGCTGTGGTGGGAATTTTGTCTGTTGTAGCCCAGACTGCATTGCTGAGTCTGCTCATGAGAAAACTGTCCAACAAACATGTTATCATAGTAAGGATATTTTGTTCTGTTTGGCAGCTTTTTGCTGTTTTTATAGTTTAATAGACTGTTTTATTTAACCTATGTCTTGAAGAAAAAAGTATGGTACAAAAAAAAATAAAATAGGTTTTTTTATATGAAATGGGATTAGTATACAGTACCCAAATTTTTGGGGGGTTTTGTTGCCTTGTTTATTTCTTAACTATATAATAAATGCTGTATAGATAGTATTATTTTCAACTTGCCAGTAAATGAAAATAATTTTTAACCATATTTTTAAATATTAGGCACTTAGTCTAATGATATGTATCCTCCACAAAAAAAAAAAAAAAAAAAAAACTTTCATTATATGTTAGTTGTCTTTAAATGCTACCACAAAAACAAGCACTGTATAACAACCCATTCAAATTTTTGAGTTAAGACCTGAAATATGAAATACTAAATTAAATTGGAATTTGTGCTTCATACCTCCCCTCACACAGAAGTGGAATTAATCTTTAGTGGTTCTCCAAAATAAATTTTGCTGATACTCTGGGTAGGTTTTCAAAACAAAATGTTTTCTTACAGGTTGGGCTGGTGTTTGAGATGCTTCAGCTCATGTGGTATGGGTTTGGTTCCAAAATGTGGATGATGTGGGCAGCTGGGCTATTGGCAGCTATATCTTCCATCACATACCCTGCCATTAGTGCCTATGTTAGCACCCACACAGATGTAGATAAACAAGGTATTCAAAGCATTTAGATTTCTTTACTAATTATTCCTGAAAAATATGTTTGACAGGTGTAAACTTTTACTACCCTGTATTATCCACATTCTTTCTGATATCTTATCAAGACTGTTTATTGTTTATTTACTGAAAATTTTTGAATTTTATTTCATATTTTGATATTTATTTCACCATAAATTTTCAGGTGTTGTGCAGGGTATCATAACAGGAATGAGAGGACTTTGCTCAGGCTTGGGTCCAGCTGTCTTTGGATTTATATTTTATCTCTTCCATGTTGATCTCAATACAGACCATGCAGATGATGGACTTCATAAGGTAAGCTACTTGTGATGCAGTTTTGTCAAAGAAAAAGCCATTAGCACATCTACAATAAACATATAGCTACACAAATCTTATACACTTACCAATTGGTAATGTGTCTCCACCCTGTCAATTTTACAAAATTTCTTTCTTTGATTTCAAGAAATTATGGGGATTAGGGGTAAGTGCTACACCTATGAGGCAGTGTTGAGATTTTTTCAGTGTACAGTGAATCATTTCTCTCTGTATTCTTATATGAATATGTAAATCCTGGCACATTGTATGTAAATGTATGTAATTAATTTTGGATGGTTTCAGCTTCACACTTAAATGTATAGGATTAAGTGTGCAGTTACTATATCCAAATATTTTCAAAATGTATTAGAAATTCTTTTAGGTGGAACTTGATAAGTTTAGGATTTTGACCATTTATACAGTACACCATATTAAAACTTGATATACCGTCTTACACAAGTACTTTAATAAAAACAATATGCTTAGGACTGTACACCGTTTTACACAAATTATAACTTTACATCCGTTGTTAGTTATCATATCTCTCATCAGTAAAGTTTGTAAATTGGCTTGAGGAATATAGTTGTAAATTGTAGTAAACTCAATAAGTGGTTAATGATTGAGCAGGAGCTACCTTTGGAAAGGCTTCAGCATGTGATAGGTTAGGTAGAGACCATAGTTATTTTATGTATAACAAAGAACTGTGTTGATTGTTGGACATCAGTTAGAAGAATACTTTAGGAACTCTTGGTCTTAGCAGACTATATGCAGTATGCTACATCTCACTATTATCAGATGTCGCATGCCTGTGACCTACCACCTAGCAAACAATCATTTCAGGAAGGATATGATAAATGATAACCAACCTAATATTGTACAAGCATTGCACTGAGAAAGCAGTGTATAAATACATTGGAGGAAGTAGGTGTACGATGGCTATGCTCAAAAAATTTTAGCTGGTACTCCTTGACACAAAGTAACCAGAAATAATAGCTAGTTCTCGCTCAGCTAGCGAGGAGGGTTACTACTCCCAGAATGGGGATGGTACAATGTTGTGTTAGAAGACTCCTATTCTAAAATGCCAAAACACGATGTATGAGTAAACTCATTTATGCTTTGTTATGAAACATCTGTAAATTAGTTTTACCCCATCATATATAGATTTTGTTTTTGCATTCACATCAATTTATCCTGTTGCAGACATTTTGGAAAACTATCAGGCTGAAAGCAGGGTTTGAACTCCTAACCCATAGCTTGTCAGAGAAGTTTTCTGTAGGCTATCACGAGTACCCATTTTTCTTTTCTTTTGTTATATGCTGGTACCACTCCCTCAACATCTTTGTTCTCTGGTTAATATTTCTGTTGTAAAATACTGGAGAAAGTTCTCTGTCAACTTTTTGTAACCATTAAACATGCCTGTTCTCTTAATAAGGAATATTGAGAAATGTGTACAGCTAGGCAATGTATCTGTAGGTCACCCACTGCCTACCTGATGTTATTGAACTTTTGTCAATTCTGTCAAGTATAGGAATCAACAAGAAGAGTGATGTGTTGGAAAGTTCCTTGATTTACAATCTGTAGGCTATGAATTTGAGCTCACATTTTAGCCCGATAGTTTCCAGCAGTGTCCAAAACTTCACTGTCCTTGAGAGGTAGGTCTTTGGGAAAGACATTGTGGTACAAGAAACTTCCATAGAGTGCTGAGAGTTGTCCCATATTGGGAAGAAACATCATGCACAATTCTCATACGGACAACATAGTTATGCATCTCCGATCAATCTCTTCCCTTGTGCGTGGTAAGTGGTACAGGTGTTCAGGCGCCTGCTACCTGCTCTTCTTTCCTGTACAACTGACCATTCGTACCCTTGATCAAGTTAAAGAGCACCACCCTCTTTCCCCTCCTCCGTCTGACCATTCCTGATAGAAGAAGAGATATCCACTAAGGAAGACAACAGCCAGCAGAAAGATCATGCTGAACAACCTCTTCCCTCATGCAAACAGTGTGATGATGTAAGCAGACCATCTTGTCACCGGGACTGGTTAATGTGTAATCAGTCTTCACCTACTCTTCATGTTATCGTAATTCTCGAGTCTCCTGCTTCATCCCAACATACTACACCGACATATCAAAATCTCTCTGCAGGCGAGATTCTTTGATGGAGCGAGATCTTCCTACTCACTGAAGTCTGTCTATGATGAATTGAAGCACCTAGTACTTCTCTATCCTCTGAGAGCATGGGGGTTAGGAACACATCGGCTTCTAAGTACTCAGATTCTTCAAACTGTCATCCTTTTCCCAATTCTGTTCTCAGTCCGGTATGCGAATACACAAAGAAATTTTTCCCCAGCATGTGCCTAGACCTCCTTTCTTATGCAAGAGGATTAGTCCTGGGACATCGTCAGCCCAATACTCAATTCTAAATCAACGAAAGCAGAGAATCAGTAGACAAAGTCCAGAGTGTACATTCATCAAGATATTCAATAAACTCGGGGAGGAAACCAATGCCCTCCCATCGATTGGCATTCAGGGACTCCTTGGATCGATGCTTCCCCCGAGTTGCTTCAGTTGGAACTTATTCATACAGATTTATATAGGGTCAATTCTAAAATTTTTGGTCCGTGGAATTCCCTACACTCTAGCCGATCAAATAAGATTATTCGTCTCATGCTTTCCGGAGACACTCCTTGACCGATCAAACCAGTAGAGTCTACACTGATGGCACGGATCTCTTGAGGGCACAAATTTTTCAACACCTGAATCTGCAGCCATGGAGGCTGTTGAAATTGCCTGCCTCCAACATCATCACAGTTTGAACACTGGGCAGTTGTAGTCATGTGCTTTGCCATGGCCCAGGACTTGACAAGCTTTGAGACTAAAAAGTATAGTACACGGACTGGATCCTTTTAGGTGGGAACAACCAGTCTTGGCACACCAATCAGCCAACCATCGACCTAACCAAATCCTGAAGAGAAGTAATACCAGAGCTTCCCATTTCACCTTGCAGGTGAGACAGGAGAAAGTAAATGCACCTATTTGAAGACTGCAACCCTGTTCCCTTGGAAGAAAGCTGATATCACTATGGATAAGTGGGAGAAGGTGAAAACACCACTTGTTTCCCAGCAACCAGTAACCGTCAAGTGTCCAGGCACTTAAAAGGCAACTGTTTCCAGAATCCCATTACACCTTTAAGCTTAGGCTGAAGAAGACTCCTTCAACCTACAGGTCCAATCAATATCCCAAGTGTCTTCCTCCACCAGAAAGGTGTGGACAGCCCTCCTTCCTCAACCTGACCATTATAGGCAGTCGGGTAGATGAGGGAAAAGGGGTTACTGAAGTTGACATTACCTTCCTACGGCAGCCACAAGTGGGTGTATGCAGGTCAAGTGACACCGACAAAGACCAAGGAACGAGTGGGCAGAAGTTCTAAGGGACTATTACCCTGCCCTGCCATTAATGGTACACTAATGACTTTCCAGACATATCTTCCAATTAGGCCCAAAATCTTATAAAGAAATTAGCACCTAGAAGCATGTCAGACATCAGAAGAACAATACGCTCAAAGGCATCCGAGGAAATTCCCTGGACTCTTGCAGTCGATTCTTCCGAATGGAGAAATCAGTAGGAACTGTAAACCTCTCATCAATTTCTCTACATTGAGCAATTGTACCCCAGAAACTATTCAAGATGGAGACAGTAAAGAGTTTGTCATAAAAAGAAAACCTCTTCATTCCTGTCCTACAAGAGATTTTCTCTGCTACATCTTCGCATGAAGTATTGTACCAATTCAAAGTCCTGTGTTCGGATTGGCTACCACTCTCAAAGTGCTCACGTTAATCTCTTCTTGGGCACTGTCGAACAGCGTGTGCTGATTGAGCTTGACGATTGTCACATTCTACCTTCCTACAGGAGAATTGCTTCAGTTGGGCACCGTCAAACAGCATCTATGCTGATTGAGCTTGACGATTGTAACATTCTACCTTCCTACAGGAGAATTGCTTTAGCATCGGCTTAGATTTCCTTTTGTCACGATTTATGGATCATGGATATTGAAGAAAGTCCTGAACTTCCAAGCAAACGAGGGTCCTCCTTTATGAGAATTTCTTCAGGCTCAATGCAGACTTCCTTCTTGTTGTCGTAACCTAGAGAAAATAGTATATATAAAGTACTGGCAAAAATTTCATTGGATTCCCAAACAGTTGATGGAACATTTGGAACTACCAATGTCATGACATCAACTAGTCTCCCCTTCTGACAATCATAGCAACAGAAGTAACGCATCCGTTCCTATGCACCCTTCTCTATTGACAGTGATTGTCTTCCTCACTTGTGGCTCTCCAGTGATCGCTGTAGTAGTTCCTGAAGATTTACATGTTAGCAACCAAGTGTTACCCTTACTTTCTGGTTTTATTTGAACAGGAATATGAGACAATCTACCCTGGTAGCTGCATGACGAATCTCATCATGGGATCTCCTTACCTTTAGGGAGTCTCGCCCACCTGAGTATCCAGTCCATCTTGGGGATATGATCCATGGAAGAAATGCACCTGCTTTTCAACCTACTGTGTTAATGCATGAAACATTACTACTTTGCAAGCTTTACAAATAAGATTGGTAAAGCTCTTGGTACTGTTGATGAACGACAAAATTTTTTTTTAACAAAGAGGTCCATTTCCTAGATCCTTCAAAAGCAGGTGCACTCTTAGTAAGTCTACAATCAGTAAAGATGTTTGCGATGTGTGTACAGGTAAGAGGACTGTTCGAGCAGATATGCTAGGTCAATAGGAACATTATGCATGGGTGAAATGTGATCTCTACATCATTGCGTGGCAGAAAGGTTTCTTACTCTTTAGGTTTCATCATCGCTTGACCTGGTTGCCATTTAGTTGATCAAGGAACCCAGTATTCTGCTTTCCAGTTCCAGAACGCCAGCAATGTTTGAGGATGCTTTCCAGCATCTCCGTGAATTCTAGATGTGTACACCTTTCCCCCCATTTCACTAGATTCTAGAACTTTCCTTTTGGGACAATCAGACTTGGTTTTCCTGCAAGCTAGGAGACTAAAGGATAATCCTGGATTCGAGTGCCTAAGTCAGACATATTGGATCTATTCCAGCTCTCAAGAGGAACTCATTATGGACACGGTTCTTAAAGACAAAAGAGTTTGGTAATGACAGACAACCTTCACTGCCAATTACCTAAAGAGTATACCCAACAGTTCCTGGATACCTGTAAACTTGGCCCGATGGAAGTTGTTAAACATGCCGTGTAGTAAATCTAGTTTCTTGCTGGGACAAGAAACATCCCATCTTGGTCTCAAAGTAAGTCAGAATGAGAGGTAAGATCAACTGGTCCTTTTTTATCTCCTCTATCTTCCCCTTTGTGTCTAGAAGTTGCTTAGTTACTTGCTGGATCAGACAGATGTAGGTAACCTGCGCGATGAAGTAACTTTTCTCAACAAATAGGATATTTTTATTAGTATCTCTCCCATGACTCCAGACAAGTGGGAGGATGTGAAAATGCATGCAGACCCATTCCTCATAAATGTCTATACATTCATACAATATATCCTCCACATGGTTATCGGTTCTACTTTGACTGTCTACCAGTCCCTGATGGTGACCTCATCTTATTCAGGTCGTCTGGAGGTTAACTGGAGTCTTCACTTTCGTTTCTGTAGAGGCCTGGTGAAATGCTTTAACATTTCCCTGAAAAGTGGACCAGTCAATTTGATCAAAGGGACTTCTCCATCTTCCTCCCTCCTATTTTAAATCTGCTATTGAAGGACAAAGGTTTGCATTCGTGTGAGGACATCTCGACTATCCAAAAGTCCTAAGTTTGAGGTTGAGGTAGGACCTCAGTGGCCTGTCAGGTGGTTGGGATTCACTCGCCACCTGACAGTAACAACTACCACCTTGTTATAATTTTCATTAGTGGAGTTCCAGCTTCCCTGAGTGTATACAGTATTCCCATTAAATGACTCGGTTTTGTATAGTTAGGAAAAATACTTTGAAAACTATATTATTTGATATTTTCAAGACAATCCCTTAGAGGCTTCTCAATACTAGTACCATGCATGGGAGACATGTTTTCAAGACAGGCACAATAACTTCAATCATTGCATTATTTCAACCAAAGTTGCTAAGAGTACGCTTAAAGTGGTATCCGAAAAGATTAGGTGTGTCAGAACATCCTTGTTATGGATGTTTTACGATGAGGCCATTCTATGGATTGCAATAGTCTACCTCTTTTAGTCATGAGCATGATGTTGTGGATGAGAATTATTTGAGTTTGCAACCATCATCTCAAACTGAATTGGTTTTTATTAGCAGGATAGATCATTCCTATATAATTGTGATCATAGTTAGAATATTCTTAATCTAATGTACAAAAAATTGCATAGGTGAAATTGGCATAGCTAACTATTGTAAACAGAGTTGACTAAACTACTCAAAAGTTTATACAAATAGTGGTTTGTATCTTTAATTGTGTATTTTAATATGTCTTATATCAGTTTACTTGCTAGATGTTATATAAAAAATTTATAATTTCTTTTTTTATTTCAGCCAAATGGATCCAGTATTGGCAATAGTACAACTCCACATGGCATAAGCAGTCCAAATTTGATACCAGGTCCACCATTTGTGTTTGGGGCATTGTTAGTGATTTGTGCTTTAATGGTGGCAGCATTCATACCAGAGAGTCAAAGTAGATCCTCAAGTAAAAATAGGAAACAATCAGGTACAGTATGTGACTTTTAGTTTTCTGAAAGACAAAAACTACAAGTTTCTATTGAAGGTAAAAATTGACTGGTTATGAAATTCAATGTGAATTACTCAGAACTATATCTGTGGAGACATTGAAACTGATATTTGCAGGTTAACTTCAGTGGACATTGAAAATTTTTTATGTACATTTAGTTATTACAGTACCATGGTTACAATTTTTGGTGGTGATTGTATCGGTACTCGTGTTTTGGGTTTGGGAATGACTAATATAAATTGTTTCTAATTTCCATCTTTATTCCAGGAGGAAGTTTAGATTTGAGTTATGAGAGAGGTCACAAGAAAAATGATAGTCTTGATGCAGCATCCTTACCGTTGATGGATGAGACTGATGTCCTTTAGCAGTGACTAGAAAATAGAAATTGAAGTTTTATTCTAAATTGCCAATTTTATGGCAGAAAATTATGTGCAGTGATCATGTTGAAAGTTGCACTCTATTAAATGTAAACATTCATCATACCAATGTGCAGTAATGTGAGAGTGACTGTGTATTGGAAAACTAGGCCCAGCTTAGAAGTGGTGCTTAAAACATGTTGTGATAACAATTAATGACAACTAAAGCAGCAGTGAAAACTGGCAGGAAATACCAATGTCACAAAAGGAAAAGGAGACTGCCACAAGTGTGCATTTGGTGCTGGTATGAACAGAGATTGTCTTTATTTTCCCTTCTTTTTTTCTTTTAAATCGTTTAATTTAATTTTTGTAGCAGGAAATTCTCTCTACTTCTTAGATGATTTTGAACACATATATCAGAATATAACATTGCAAATTAGAGTGGAAGTTTAGCAGCAATTGCTATGGTGAAGCCTCATTTTATTTTCAAGAAATTATCTTTTTATTTATGGACCAATTATATGCTTGTTTCAGCTGGCATTGTAATGGTGCTTATTTATGCTGCTGAATAGATGAAGAAGGGGTTAGGGGTGCCCTTCATCACTCCCTCTTGTGATAATGCATGCTACTGTGGAATCATAAATGAAGAGATATGGCCGCATCGTTGGTGTTGTTAGGGTGGTCAATTATTGTGAAAATGAAGGGACAAGAGTTATACAAAAAAAAATTTACGGTATATCTCATTCCTCCCTCTTCTGTGTGCATTGTAATGATAAAAAGATTTAGATTTTATACACTAGAGATGATAGGACCTCAAAGATTTTTATTTTGTATCTTAAGACTATTATTATATGGTAAGAAAGGCTGTGTGAACATAAAACCTTCAGACTGAATACTTTAGAATCTTGTTCTGTAAATAAACATCTGCTTCATCATTCATCCCCATCTTTCAAGAGCGTAGTGTTCACACACAGTTATTTAGGGTCCTTTGTTTAGCAGTGTTTACTTTTTTTTTTTCAAAAAGTTGTCTTTAGTGGTCTCTGAATGTGAGTGGAATTCAGGGTATTAATATTTTTCTTTGTTTATTAATTTCTGATATGTTCATGCTTGAAGTATGTATTAGGTACAATGTAAAGCATTGATTGCATTTGCAGAAGCCGTCCTTGACTTAGCATGAGTGCTGTATGGTATATGTACTACTGTTGTACATTTTTTTAAAATTTGTATATGAAGAGAATTATTAAACATTCTTCGTTAGTACTGTTATCATTGTTTTTATTATTACGCACACAATTGTATGCTCATTTTTGTGTGAAATTTTCTTATATTTTATAGATTTGCTTTTGTATCATTGCTTTCTGAGGAACTGAAGGATGATAATACACAGTATTGAAAATAATTTGATAGGAAGGCTATAGATAAGATTTATCAAAAAATTTCTTCCTTTTTGGGGGGGAACTCGACACTTACTTTTGAATTTCAGTATCATAATTACTTTAGAAAAGGTCTTTGTCGTATTGAAGTCGGCCTGCAAAACACTGCCTCCTGCTGACTCTGTGATAAGTCTGTACATTATGTTTAAAAACCTTTTTAATTACAATAATGGCGTGTGTCATTAGGAAGTAGGTAGACTAGCTTACAAATGGAGAAAATTAAAAAAATTTTGTCGTAAATGCATTATTTTCCTCATCTTGGAAAATTTTGTCATAGGAATTATCATCGTATATTATTTGCCTTATTAGATGTACATCACTCAGATTTTTTCACCTATCAGCTACTGTTGCAGTAAGAACATGTAAAAAAAAATTACAAAGCATAATATATTGTTGAACTATTTTTTTCTGCATTTATAGAATATAAAATATGTACGTAGTTCTTTATAATAAAAAAAAAGCTTTCATTCAAAATAGGGGTTGCATTTGCTTATTGATCAGGGTTTCTAAATACCAGTAAAAAGTAAAGATGTGATATATTAAACTACATCGGTTTAGAAAACTGGTTTCTATATAAAAACAAGGACTGTATTAAACGGTACAGGGCAGGGCACTGGAAGTCCTAACTGATGCATAGAATGCTTAAGAAAACATAGATTCTTCTTGGAGTGCCCTTAGGAAATAATACGAAAATTAATATGGATTATATCCTTCACATATCTAACGTGTTGCTGGTATATATATTTTTACAGAATAGTATTGGGTAAAAAAGCTAATAATTTAACACGCCAATTTTCACAAAATACTTTGAATATATGTTACTGCTTTCAATGGTACATAGCAGGTCAGTCCTTTTGACAAAGGTTATATTATTTTTGTTAATTCTTTCAGATCTGTTTAAAAGCAAGGATATCCTTGAATAGTAATAGGTTTCTATTTAAATTACCCTTTGTTTAGCTTCCTTCCCAAGCTTCTACATATATTCGACAGGGTAGTGTATAGGCCGCTGCTCATTAAATTAAAAAATATGAAAAAAATAATTATATAGGTATACTGTATATATATATCACTCATTCCAATAAAAAGAAATTATAATACATGAACCAATCTTTCTCCTTGAACCATATCTCATTTAACCACATCTCATCATAGAATTAATTTTCTTATTTAATGTATTGTGTGATAAGTGTTATATACTTTGTCTCCCATAATTTTTCTGCGATACACGATAGCCCTGCCCTGTGAGAATTTACATCATACGTGAAAAGTGCGGTTGAAGAGAGACGTTTTAAGAAAAATAAAGCCAATCTTACCACAACAGTTTTTATTTATCCTTCTAACTTAAGGTCATGTAACTTGAAAGCTCTAGGTGAACCTCGAGCTAACTCCTATTTATCCAATATCAATAACTAAATGTACAAGTTCTTACTCAACTTTGCTAATCCGATACTGAATTCTTGCCTTGGAGGTACTGTCGTTATGCTTTACCCTGCACACTGCCAAGTACCGTTATATATAAAAGTTATCAACCCTCATTTTTGCAATTATGCAATATTCTACTAAAAAATTACAGTACATGGAAGGTTTTATATTTGAGAGAGATAGCATTACCTCTTAATTTTATCTGTTATCCCTCACTTTTGCAATTATGCTATGTACGACTGAAAAATTACAGTACATGGAGGGTTTTAAATCTAAATAAAAGAGAAATGGCATTACCTCTTGATTTTATCCGTTGATCTTTATCATAACTTTAATTGCCTTTCCATCCTTGGCAGTGTGGAAAGCCTGGTGTACATTGCCAATGGAGAAATTATGAGTCACTAGAGAAGAAAGATCCACTTTACCTGAAGTTACCAATGCCAATGCAGTTTCATAACTGTAAAAAAAAAATTACCATTTCAATGACCATTCCATTTTTAAGTGCATATATTTAACCTTATATTTAAAAGACAAATGATGTCTTGCAAAGGGTGACATCCATATAAACGAAAAATTAAATATCTTGAGGTTTGATAATATTATACAGTAACAACTGAGAGGTCTTGAAGAAATATTTTTCTTCTTTCTAACAAAGGGGGGCAGATTAAAGAGAAATTTTATTGTCACTTAAAAATTTTGGCAGGTTTTAATATGTATTAACAGGTATAGAAATACTGTATAATATTACTGAATGGAAAGTTTTTCATACTTTTTCTATATTGCACCAAACATTTAATAGGAGAATTTTCATTCTTTTCCCATTGTGCAAGAAATCTATGTATACTCCTGCAATATACTTTTCTTATGTTCACAAAACAATTATTTGTTCTTACATGAATACAAATCCTCGTCCTTTAACAGGAATGAGTTTTTAAAGTAGCTGGAAGGCAGCTGATAAAATTTTAAGAAGGTAACAGTCATTACTGTTGGGTGATAAGGATGCCCCGCCCACCCGAAAGGCCACTACACACTTCACATTGTTTACAGCACTCCTGGCACCGTCTATTGGCTTTTTTAATCTATGTGTTTTCTTTTCGATAACATCAGTTTGTGTGCTATGGATATTTGACAGCATTAATGTTGGTTTTTATTCCGTCACGAATGGGAAGGAGTGCGTGCTGTTGCTGAGTTGAAGGGGAGGGGCGTCATTCTTCTCATCAGCGTCATCTGTGCCCGGAAAGGCACTAGAGAAATATCTCATGTCAGTGCTGTCTCTTCATGGACTTCCTAAGATCTCTTTCCTTATTGCAGTATCAACTTCAAATCCACACAAGGAAAACCTCAAATTCCTGCTCCGCTTCTGCCTCACCTTCATCTCTTCACACATAATGCCTGTCTTGATAAAATTTGTCCTTTATGTTTGAAGAAGTCCAAGAAGACCGATCGATTAGAATTGTGTATACGCTACTCCTACCACTTCTCTCCTCGTAGGAGAAAGAGTGCTGCACCATGAGTCCCTGTGACTCCCTTCACTGCAAACAATGATTAAGACAACCCAAGACATGAGTTAATGCATAGAACACCTTACAATACTCCTTCATCTCATCACATGCTGCCAGTTGGGATGGAAGGGTTTTGTCAGTCTTTCCCCTTTTTAAGTGTATAAGCCCAAATTTTGCCCTTTTAATTATAAATGCCAGTCTTTCCCCCTTTTGAACAAAAAAGCCCATCTTTCCATATTTTGAACGGGAAAGTCCTCAAGAACAATTGGAAGTTGCACTCGTGTGACTCCTATTGTTTCTCTTCCCCTGGGAGAGACTCACCAAGGATGATTTAAAGATGACAACTGGCACGCCCTCCCTCATATGTTTACCTGCGCATTTATCTGTACAAGAACATGCCCTTCTTTGTTTGTGCCGGCCCCCTCAACTGCTCGCACACCTACTACTGCTCCAGTGTTAGCACGTCATCACTTGTTAAGGTACACTACTAAGCAAGCCCTCGCCTGTTCGCGAGTGTGCACTGGCGAGCACTGGCTCTCATATGTTTACAATCTCCCACAAGCTCTCTCCTGTATTTCCTTTCTCAAGACAGAAATGATCAAGATATTCATATCTTATTGGACACGTCATGTGCGAGTGCCCACCTGTTAGTGGACAATAGTCTGATCCCAAACACTCGTCTACATGCATGTCCCCCACTCCTTTCCCTCTTCCAAGAGTTCCAGAGACAACAATCCAGCAGATGGAGCATACAATCAGCAAAATACGCAAACTTAATGACGTTGAAAGACCATTTCGTCCCAGGTAATGTATCACACAAGAGGATCAAGATTCCAGTGTTCCGTATTGCCAATGATCTATAGGTGCACTATCATGGCTTAAACGGTCCCAGCGTAACCAGTCACTGGGATATCAGTCTCCTTCGTACTCATCGGACATCTTGCGATTGGATCTCACGCCTGTTCCTCATTGACTTTGGGTTACAGAACTTCAGGCATCTGCTTTTTTCCAGTTTTTCCAGTCCAAAATACTAGTGAAAGAGGAATCCATGATAGTTCTCATTGTATGAGCTACAAAATCTTCCCTTCTCATGAGTGCCGAGTTTCCTCATGCTTTACCCTTTGCTTCATCTTCACGGGGATGTTCCGATTGTTCTCTCTCCTGAAGATATGATTCCTTGCGCCTTTACTACAGAATAATAACTTCCCATGGGATTGGCCATGTTCTGTAATCGGGAATCAAGCAATCTGTAACTACACCATCAGATCAGGGAACTAATACACTTGTTTTCTGTTTCTTCCCAGAGATCGTCCAACATGCCAGGATCTTTCAACGCATGAGATTTTATAACTCGCCAAGACAGTTCCACAACCTAGATCTTCCCACGCTCCAAGACTTTACCAAATGCCAAGATTTTCCAACTGGTTTGAGCAATTGGGAGTGGAACAGGTGACTTAACAGGTCCAATCTCAGCACTCATACAAGCACCAAGATGTCACATCATGTTCGCATGAGAGCCAAAAACAGTTCAGTCATTGAAGTAGATCAACCAGCTTCATTCATCCCTTCTTCTTCTACAGGGAATCACTTCGTTCTTGTTGGAGATCAGCTGGAAAATGTCTTGGGAAAGAAGGATTCTTAAAAGAGTTTCGAAATATACATCAACCATACAAGTAGCAGACTTTAGTCGGTTAACAACAAAGGCAGAGATCTTCATGACTTACTCTATGATTACCATGGTCTTTACCCTCATTCCTAAGTTGTTGATGAGACTTCTTTCTTTAATAGACAAGCTAGTCCCCACTGCCAGGTACCCTTTTTTTATTAACAGAAATGATATTTTCATTATAAAATAAATTTTTGAACATACTTACCCGGTGGATATATATATAGCTATCACTCTGATGTACGGCAGAAAATTCAAAACTCGCGGGCAATCGTAGATTGGGGAGCTAGGTGTACTACTAGCGCCACCACTCACCAGGATACTGGAACCATTCCACAAGTCCTCAGGTCTTCTCTGAACCATAGGTCTCTAGAGGGGCGGAAGGGAGGGAGTTTAATTATATATATCCACCGGGTAAGTATGTTCAAAAATGTATTTTATAATGAAAATATAATTTTTAAACAGACTTAGCCGGTGGATATAAATATAGCTGATTGACACCCTTGGTTGAGGGTAAGAGACCAGCTGTAAACAACATAGGAAAATAACTCAAGAGTTTTGATAAAAACAAACTTAAGGGTTCGTACTTGATAAGGAAGCTGACTTTTATGATTCTCTGCCTCATTAGTCCGCTATCCTCATGAAGCCCAGCAATCCACTCGGGGCTGAAAGACCTCTAGGAGCTGTCATATCTGGGGTGAACACCCCTATGACTGGACCTCAACCAATACCCTTGATCTGAGCGCTCTCAAGAAACAAGTTTGACCACCCGCTAAAATCAAAAGATTGCGGAAGACTGTCCCAGGCTCCACATACAACCAACAAGACAATAGTTTCAAGAGAAGAAAATAGGTATTAGGATTAGGGGAATGTAGTGGTAGAACTTTCACCCACTATTGTACTCGCTGCTATGAATGGTCCCAAAGTGTAGCAGTCCTTGTAAAAAGTCTTGACATTCTTTAAATAATGTGAAGCGAACACAGATTTACTCCTCCAAAAGGTTGCGTCCATAATGCTTCGTAGGGATCGATTTTGCTTGAAAGCCACTGAAGTTGCCACAGCTCTGACTTCATGTGTTCTTACTTTCCGCAATCTAAGGTCAGCCTCACCGCAGTGAGCGTGAGCCTCTCTAATCAAGAACCTGACAAAATACGATAAGGCGAACACCATAAGGCTTCAGACTCGCCTCGAAAATTCTTGGTTCTGTCTAGGTAAAATTTAAGAGCTCTCACAGGGCACAGGACCTTCTCTATCTCGTCACCAACCCCATCTGACAGGTTGGGAATCTCGAAAGATTTCGGCCATGGATGGGAAGGACGCTCATTCTTGGCCAAGAAACCAAGTTGCAAGGACCATACTGCCTTTCCAGTACAGAAGCCAACGTTCTTACTGAAGGCATGAACCTCACTAACTCTCTTCGCAGTCGCTAGACTCACTAGAAAAAGTGCCTTTAAGGTGAGATCTTTAAAAGAGGCTAAGTGTAAAGGTTCAAATTTCTCAGACATAAGAAATTTCAGGACAACATCCAGATTCCAAGCTGGTGTCACTATCCGATGCTCCTTGGAAGTCTCGAAGGACTTGAGAAGGTCTTGAAGGTCTTTATTGTTCGAGAGGTCTAGGTTCCTGTGCCTGAAAACCGCAGCCAACATGCTCCTGTATCCTTTAATGGTAGAGGAGGAAAAGTTACGTTCACTCCTAAGGTGTAGCAGAAAGTCAGCTATTTGGGCTATAGAGGTATCGGATGAGGAAATTGAGGTGGCTTTGCACCAATCTCGAAACACCTCCCATTTGGACTGGTAGATCCTGATGGTAGAGGATCTCCTTGCTCTGGCAATCGCTCTAGCTGCCTCCTTTGAAAAGCCTCGAGCTCTCGAGTCTCTCGATAGTCTGAAGGCAGTTAGACGAAGAGCGTGGAGGTTTTGATGGAACCTTTCCATGTGCGGTTGCTGGAGCAGATCTAACCTCATTGGCAGGCTTCTTGGTATGTCCTCCATCCACTGATGTATCTCGGTGTACCATTCTCTTAATGGCCAGAGGGGAGCAACCAATGTGAACTTGGTCCCTTCGTGAGAGGCGAACTTTTGTAGGACTTTGTAAAGGATTTTGAAGGGGGGGAACGCATACACTTCCAGGTGAGACCAGTCCAGCAAGAACGCGTCGATGTGGACCGCCTCTAGATCTGGAACTGGAAAGCAGTATGTTGGAAGCCTCTTCGTTCTCGAGGTTAAGAATAGGTCTATGGATGGATGTCCCCATATCCGCCATAGTTTCTCGCAAACCTCCTGATGCAGAGTCCATTTTGTGGGAATGACTTGGCCTCTTCTGCTGAGGCAGTCTGCCATCACGTTCCTTTCTCCCTGTATGAACCTTGTTAGTAAGGTGATGTTTCTCTCCTTCGTCCAAACCAGAAGCTCCCTTGCAGTGAAGTAAAGGGACTGCGAGTGGGTTCCGCCTTGCTTGGTGACATAGGCTAACGCTGTGGTGTTGTCTGCGTTTACTTGCACTACCTTGTTTCGGATTAGTCTTTCGAAACTATGAAGGGCCAAAAGAACTGCCAGAAGCTCCTTCTGGTTAATGTGAAGACTCTCCTGGTCTTTGGTCCAAAGACCCGAGCATTCTAGTTTGCCTAGTGTTGCTCCCTACCCCGAGTCCGAGGTATCCGAGCACAACACAAGGTCTGGGTTCTTGTGTGCTAGAGAGAGGCCCTCCTGAAGTCTGAGATTGTCGTCCCACCATTTCAGGCAACTCTTGACCGTCTCTGGAAGCGGAATGGTCACTGCTTCTAAGCCCTTCTCCTTGTCTCAATACTGGTTAAGGTGAAACTGGAGAGGGCGAAGATTAAGTCTCCCTAGGGAAACAAACTGCTCCAGTGACGAGAGTGTTCCCAGAAGACTCATCCACTTCCTTACAGAACAAAGGCTCTTCCTTCGGTAAAGACGAATCTTTAAGAGAGCTTGTTCTAGTCTTGTGGGCGATGGAAAAGCCCAAAAAACTAGACTCCGTATCTCCATCCCCAAATAGAGAATTGGTTGAGATGGGGTCAGTTGAGACTTCTCCTCGTTGACTAGGAGACCCAACTCCTTCATTAGGGCCAAAGTCAATCTGAGATCCTTCAGACAGCGATCGAAGGACGACGCCCTGAGTAACCAGTCATCTAGGTATAGGGAGGCTCTGATACCTGTCGAATGCAGGAAGCTCGACACGTTCCGCATGAGTTTCGTAAACACAAGAGAGGCGGTGCTGAGACTGAAGCACAGAGCTCGAAATTGGAAGACTTCCTTCCCGTATACGAACCTTAGATAGTGTTAGAAGGTCGAATGAATCAGGATATGGAAGTATGCATGTTGGAGGTCTAGAAAGACCATCCAGTCGCCTTCCCTTACTGCTGCTAGCACAGACTTGGAAGTCTCCATTGTGAACTTTGATTTCAGAATGAACGCGTTGAGCACGCTCACATCCAGCACTGGTCTCCAACCCCCTGAGTTCTTTGGAACTAGGAAGAGGCGGTTGTAAAAGCCTGGAGACTGGCGGTTTAGCACCTTCTCCACAGCCCCCTTTTTTAACAAAAGGGACACCTGTAGGCGCAAAGCTTGTCTTCTTGCGTCCTCCCGGTATCTGGGAGAGAGATCTATCGGCTCTTGGACTAGAGGGGGGTTTCTTTACAAAGGGTATTTTGTACCCCTCCTTCAACAAGAGGACGGACCACTGATCTGCTCCTCTTCTCTCCCAAGCCTGCCAGAAGTTCTTCAATCTGGCCCCTACTGCTGTCTGAAGTTGAGGGCTGTCAGACTCTGCCACGACCTGATCTAGCTCCCCTCCTTTTACCTCGTCTTCCATCAGAACGAGAGTTGCCTCTGTTGGAGGCTCTACCATGAAAGGGAGGAATGAACCTCGATGCAGGGGTGTCCACTTCGGTCTGCTGCCTGAAAACGACGAAGGCAGCACCTTGCGAGCCGTTTTAGATACCAGGTCATGGGTGTCTTTCAAGGCTAGCGATGAAGCTATTTCCCTCACAAGCTCTTGGGGAAAAAGCGAACGAGAAAGCGGTGCAAACAGAAGCTCCGACTTCTGGCAAGGAGTAACTCCTGTAGCCAGGAAGGAGCACAATGTCTCTCTCTTCTTAAGGACACCCGCCGTAAAAAGAGCAGCAAGCTCATTAGATCCATCCCTTATGGCTTTGTCCATGCAGGACATAATCTGAACCACAGACTCATTATTACTAAAAACAGACACTTTCTTACTCAAGGCTCCCAACGCCCAGTCTAGAAAGTTGAACACTTCAAAGGCACGGAAGACGCCCTTGAGCAGATGGTCGAGTTCCGAAGTGGTCAAAAAAATCTTCGCACGTCTCATGGCCAGACGACGAGGAGAGTCTGCCAGGCTTGAGAAGTCCTCCTGGGCAGAGGCAGGTACTCCCAAGCCGAGAACTTCTATCTCATACCAGACGCTCGAACGAGAAGCAAGCTTAGCTGGGGGGAAGGCAAAGGCTGACTTGCCAAGACTCCTTTTAGACTGCAACCAGTCTCCCAGCGAATCCAAAGCTCTCTTAGACGACCGAGAGAGCACCAATTTAGTAAATAGGGGAGCTTGTGTAGACATCCCCAAGGTGAACTTTGAAGGAGGAGAGCGTGGTGCAACAGGCACAAAATGTGAAGGAAAAACTTCCTTAAAAACAGTCATAATCTTTTTAAAATCTAAAGATTGTTGCGAGGATCTAGGTTCCTCTTCCTCTCACAAGATATCCAAAGGTACAGCTGTGGAAAGGGGGTCATCCACTTCCTCCTCAGAAAAAATTCATCCGGAAGTTTGACGTGCTTGCGAGGTGGAGAATCAACAAAGTGTCGGGAACTGTGAGGAACAGCTTGACAGCCTGCATCAGCCTGTCGATGGGTAGCAGGAAGAGAAGGAAGATCGACGTCACGTCGGGGCTGCATCGACTGACGTTCAACATCACGTCGAACCTGACGCTCGGCGTCACATTTGGCAGCATGCTAAATACTGGGGGTCACGTCAGCGCGACGTGAAACTTCACGCTTGGAAGCATGGTGAGAAGGGTCACGCTTATTAGAACCGTGACGCTCCGCAAGCGAGGGTTCCTGTCGTTCATGGGCTGGACGGTAAGACTGCATGAATGAGGAAAGTCTCATCTGCATGTCCTGCAGCATGCTAAAATTAGGGTCAGTCACAAGTGTGTCAGAGCGTGACTTCGGTAACGTCCGTTCTGCAACGTCATTGATGACAACGGGAGCAACAGCACTCACGTCACGTCTGGAACGTCCAGACGAAACCACAGAACCGTGACCCTGCAAAGGGGTCTACGGAGCAACCATACCAGACGTTTTAAGGGGACGTTTGGCAGATGTACCTTCATCCGATGAAGGCAGACGTTCTGGACTGCTGCAATGACTGCAGCCAGGACATTGACTTTGATCTGAAGGGCTCAATATCCTCTTGAGAGGTCTGGAATCCTGACGCCAGTTTTTTCTACTGACGTTAACGTCATCAGAGGATGAGGAGAACTTAGCTCACCTCTCCCATGATAAGGGCGATAGTTACGTGCAATGTCAACCGCACCTCGTGAGGGGACGTCTGCTCGTCGGTTAAAACTATCGTTCCCTTTCGTCGATTGACATTCCTTCTCCCAGGGGTTGTGGAGCTTGAAACCGGTCTCGTACTGGGTGAACCACAAGTATGAACAGACGTACCCTCCACAACACTGAACACATTCTTCGCACTTTTATCACTAACACTGGCACTTTTCAACAATTTAACGTCGGACATTAGCTGGTTCCTGTCCGTAGCAAGCGACTTGACCTTGGCACCAAGGGCATCATGTCCATCAGTGAAGGCTTGTTAGTGCTAGTAGGGGGTTCATGGACTACCACTACAGGGGAAGGAATAGGTACAGGTACATGGGGAGAGGAAAATTCTCTAGAGTGAGAAGAGTTCCTTCTAACCCAATCTCTCTCTAACTTAAGAGTGTACTTCTCATATTCAAGCCACTCGGTATCAGATAAAATAACACACTCATCACATCGATCCCTTAACTGACATATTTTACCTCTAAATTTATTACAAATAGAGTGGGGATCGATCAAGGCCTTAGGAGGGCGGGTCTTACAGCCTTTCACACATTTCCTATACACAGGGGAAGGGTCGGCCATTTTGGAATATCCAGAGAGAGATCAAACAAGCAAGGGTAAAAAATAGTCAAATCAAAAAGAGCTTCAAGAAAAGTCGTAAGAAAATCCAACCAAGCGAATGCCATTAACCAAAAAAAAAGTACTTCACCAAAGCTGTAGAAAACAGGAGGTTATGCGCGAGCATGAAATTCCAATGTTGTCGCCATAGCGGCAAAGAAGAACTGAGGACTTGTGGAATGGTTCCAGTATCCTGGCGAGTGGTGGCGCTAGTAGTACACCTAGCTCCCCAATCTACGATTGCCCGCAAGTTTTGAATTTTCTGCCGTACGTCAGAGACGTTAGCTTTATATATATCCACCGGCTAAGTCTAATGTTTAAAAAAGCTACAGTATTTCCCACAGCCAGCTCCCGGCAATTACTCCAGTAGTTCCTGAAGCATCACTAGCCAACAACCGACGTTGTGCCTTACCCTCTGGTTTTGTTGAAGCAAAAATATAAGAAGATCTACCCTAGTAGATACATGATGATCCACATCGCAAACACTCCTCACCTCAGGGGAGTCTGCTGTCCACTGACGTATCAGGGGGAGGGATGTGACGCCCACCTGAGAATCCTTTCCGTCTCGGGGGTGTGATCCACATAGGAAACGCACCTGTTTTTCAACCTCAGGTAATGCACATAGAATTGCTACTTAGTAAGGTTTCCTAAGAGGCTCATTTCACAGACTCTTATCAAGTAGGTGTACTCTTAGGAAGTTGACAAAACAGTAGAGCTATTTGCAGGGTTCATAAAGACAGGACTGTTTGAGTAAACCCATAGGGACGCATTGTAAGAGTCATTGGTGATTCCTACATCATTGCTTAGCCGAAAAGCCTTTTTACTTCAAGTTTTCATCATTATTTGAGCAGCTTTCCAATCATATAAACAAGAAACTTTTACTGTTCTGCTTCCCAGTCCCAGTCCACCGACAACATTGGAGAATGCCTTTCCTCCCAACATGTTGCCTTCAGAATTCTAGAGGATTCCTCATTATCTGCTTCAATTTCCTGTTTCACTGATTACTCAACAGTCGGTTGACGACATGAGGCTCGGCATGACCCTGATTGCTACCAGGTGGCTACATACCAAATGATACTGTACTCACATAAACTGTTTTCTCTCTTCCTTCACTAGGGGAGCTTCTTAATCTTCAAGGTAGGAAACCACTCAACCTCTATACAAGTTTAAACTAGGTCTTATATCTGGAATCTTCATGAGAATCGACAAGACTCGTGAAGAGCTTCTAAGGAAGAAGAGCTGCATAGAACGTTTCCCAAGTTTACAAGCCTTTCAAGCGATCCTGCGATACAGGTGGTAGATAGGGCTTCAACCCTTGAAACTGGCCTCTACTGGCCTAGTCCTGACAAAGCAAGTAGGCAACAGCATAACTCTGCCTCTATCACAAATCCTTCAGAAGGATAAAAGATAATCTGTTATCTTGGTTCAGGAGTTTTGACCGTGCCCGAGAATCCAGCCATTCGTCTCTTCCCTACAAGAGTGACTAGCAGGGACCAACAGGACTTGCCTTCCTTTCCCAGGACACAATGACTCTTCCTATATCAAAGGAAGTAATGCAAATAGATCCAAGAACTCTATCTCTCTAGCTTTGTGGAACAATTAAGAGGTGCTTTTCCTGCTTAAAAGATGAAAAGACAAAGTCAGTCATATTGGATATCGTAGCTCTCGGGAAGAACTTGTCAAGGGTACAGCTGTTGAAGTCACTAGTCAGGTAATAACAGGCAACCTTCTCTGCCCATTACCTAAGGAAGTGTACCCACAGGTCCCTAGATACGAGTATCCTTGGCCAGGTGGTAGTTATCCTACAGATTGTGTAGTAAATTTAGCTCCTTCTCAGGACAATAAACATCTTGTCTAACTTAATGATCATGATATAAGTCTAGAATGAGAGGTGAGATTGATTGGCCTTTCTACCTCTTCTCTTCTGCTCCTTGGGGTGCAGCAGTCACTCTGCTATTTACTGGATCAGATGCTAGATTCAGGTAAGCGTGAAATTTGAAAACTAAAATTGTATTTCAGACCAAATTGTTTGGGCTTATCATTATAAAATGAGCCCCTTAAGAGAGTTATATCCGTAGACTGAACTTGATACTCAGTCTCTCAAGTTATTCTCTGGAATATTAGATACTGTACATCCATCAGGTGGCCTGATGGTAATGTGCTTGCCTAGTGATTGCCAGACTGGGGTTCGAATCCTGCTCAAACTCGTTAGTTCCTCTGGTCGCTGAAACCACACCATCCTTGTGAGCTAAGGATGGGGGTTTAGAGGAGCCTATAGATCTACCTGATGAGTCATCAGCAGCCATTGTCTGGCCCTCCCTGTCCTAGCTTGGGCAGAGAGGGGCTTAGGGCTGATCATATGTATATAATGTATGGTCAGTATCTAGGCCATTGTCCTGCTTGCTAGGGCAATGTCACTATCCCTTGCCTCTGCCATTCATGAAAGGACTTTTAACCTTAAACAGCAGGAGGGTTCTTAATTTAAGGCAATAGTTTGATCGATCTACTCAATTCATGCTGGACTATTTAGACTTCATTGTCATCTTAGGAAGTCTATATACACTACAGTCTGTTTTAATGGAGTTGACAGTATTGCCAATGATAATTGTTCATTGTCAGAATAAGACCATTCACATGTTTAAGACAATATTCTAAAATTCCTATCATAAGGTATTTACCTGTTAATCTTGCAGCCTCATTAGTTAGCAAAATTAGACTAAAACCTTGCTTTGATTCAAGTACAGGTGACAGTACTTGAATACAAGTTCTCAAGTACACTTTTCAAGTACAGCAAAAACAGACAAAGTTTGCTTAGTACTGAAGAGTTTGCTTAGTACTGAAGTAATGTTATGGTGAAATGTTAATCTTAAGTTTAGAAGAAATTATATATTGAAGAAACACATGGTAATAAATACAATAATCTTATTATCCTACATTATCTAACTTGCAATTTTTCAATCAAAATCATGAGTGAAAGGTAACAAATACATACTTACCAATTGGCATATCTGAATATTCCTCTAATGTCCAGTTCCTTTGTAGTAGCAATCGTTAATGGGAGAGAAACCTCATAATTTCCCCTGCCTACAGTCACCATCACTCCCATTGGTCCACTTGCCTGAAACATTAAGTAAATCTGTATCCAATGTATATACAGAAATAAAGCCAACACAAAAGGATCAAAATCACTACACTGTTGTCTAATAAAACAATGGAGAATTACTCTAAATGTTTCATAGGAATCTATCAAACTACCTCAGACTAAATATCTTTTATACATGCTGTTGTTTTTACATCAGAAATAAAAAAAAATATGCATTTCCAGTAAATTGGCTACATACAGTACTAGTAGCATAGTATTGTATCTCAATTATACTTCTACTGTAATTCACTTTCAATCACCTCATGGTAACAGATGAGGTCAAGACTGAATGCTCAAAATAAAAGAATTAATTTTCTCCTGTTCAAAACCTTTCACGAGACATATATCAGCTTATGTGGCCTGACAACTTACATGTAAGGTAGAAATAGATGAGAGCAGCTTGCAAAAAATACCTTTACATTTTTCAAAACTACTGTAGCTTCTGAAGGGTACAAAGGTGCTTGTTTCACTAAACAATTCAGTAATGTACTGTAAAATTATATAGATATGAAATTTTTCTCAAAAAGGATTTGTCTAAAATGTTAGTATCATCATTATTCAAAATTAACAAATATTCATACGAAACAAATCTAAAGTACGATTAAATTGCAAACCATGATTTCACAGAATAAGAAAGCTTATATGAAATGAAAGAAGTAAGAAAACGCAACACAAAACAGTTCAACAAATAAATAATTATATGCTGCATTATGTAAATGAGAAAACTTAAAGAATGATGCTTTTAAGTAACTTAATTTCATTTTCATCACCTTACTTGATAAAATTAGAATTTTACTGATGTCAGTATAAGTATCACATTATAATATGATATGTCTTTCTTTTTTTAATTCTAGGCACCAAAATCCAACATAGGGCCAGTATAAGTAATACTGTACATTATAATACAGTTCGTGTCTTTTTCTAAAGGTTCTAGACATCAAAACTCAACATGGAAAGATGACAATGTGATGATGGTATATTTAGTCCTTATTGCAAATTTACTAAAGGCACTAACAGACGTTTCTGGTTCAACTAGCATTTATCATATCATGATGCTTCCTGTGGTACTGTACTGTATACCATATCATAATTACAGAATACCGTTGTCAGGAATAAATTTAATTACTGTAATTCCTTAAAGCAACCTTGTTAAAAGGATAAAAATCTCAGGATGCTGTTGACATTTAAAGGGAAGAGTAATATTCTAATAATTGAACACAAGACATAAAATATCAGCCATTAATAACTTAACTTCCAAGTACCGTCTAGCTTTCACATCTTATAATATGCCTTGCATACAGGTTGAAGCCGTTTTTATCATGGCAATGGTATGAGGAATTATACTGCCCGTAATTAATACATTGTATCTTATGGATATGAAGATAGTTCATTATTTCTGGAATCAAAGATTTACTGTCATGGAACAATGAGAAAATTATTTTTCAAAAGTAAAACCCATAATTATGAAAAATCTACCAACCTCAAAAGAAAAAATCTACCAACTTGAAAAGAAAAACATACCAGAATGCCTGCTTGGTAAGAGGAATCGGCCCCTGAACACTCAATTATAGAAGTTGGCGGAGAAGTCATCTGTTCCCGTATCTTAGCAGCCACTCCTTCTGGGGTAAGACCCTTTACATTGACAGTGTAATTTGCACCCAAAAGTTTAGCAAAATTCAGGCGATCTTCATTAATATCTAAAAAGAATCAAATACAACGGTATTAAAAACAAGATTAGCAGTTCAAACCCCTAACAAGACCAAAGTTCTTTCAAGAGTATTGACTTCTCCCTGAAACCAAGACAAAGTAAAATAAATATAATGCCTAATTAAGACTTGAAGATTACATCAGTTCATGCCCCATACAAGGTGATATTGGTAATACTGTATAATTAACTGGGTACCATTGGGAATGGAGGTGAACGATTACGTAATAAAGTTATGTTCATACAATTTTTTACAGGAATACTTGCTACTTTGGTAACTTGTAGCCATTAGAAGTGTAGAGGCATGGATTCTAGGTTGTTGGTTACAACTTATATAAAAATTAGAAGCATGTTAGTATTATAACCAAGAACAATGTAACATTAACATATAATTAAAAGAAACAGTATTCTTATGAAAGTGTATTTAAAATCTCACCTGTGATACAAATGGGTCCTGCACCCATGGCTTTAGCAGTGAGTAGTGAAATAAGCCCAATGGGACCAGCGCCCAGGATCAGGACGGAGGCTCCTAAGGACACTTCAGCCCTCTTGCAGGAATACACTGCAACGGCCAAGGGCTCGAGCATGGCTCCTTCCTCATCGCTTACATGATCAGGTAACCTGGGGGTGGAATGCCATTTCAAAATTGTGATTATGATGGATTTTGAACTCCTAATAAGTTATTTAAATAGGAATTCCATAAACTATATATTTTGATGTAACGACTTTTCTAGTACAATTACACAAACGTTTCCAGACACTTTTACATAATGTTATAACCATTATTATTGATACTATATTATTTTCCTTATCGTCATTATCACTATCAATAACAATGAGCATTTTTATAAAAGTCAACAAGTATAACAATTAACACATAATAACTACAAGCTTTATGTATATTAGTTTGTACGTAATTATACAATAATGTATGGAACGTTTTCTCCGTTGATTACACTGCACATGCCATACCAATTACACATACTGTATACAGAATACATGAATTCCAAAAATAATATCAGTAAACGAATAAATGAAGGCAAGAAATAAGCTCTACACATACTGGAACGTACATGTAATAATTAACAAATAATGTTCTCAAGTGTACTTGAAAATTTGCATGTACTTCAATGTAAGTACACACATATGTTCTACAAATTAAACTGAAATTTTTTTTCATATCAAGCATTTAATGTCTTGTTCTTTAGAGTTGGCAACGTTATATAATATACAATAATGCTATGAAAACCAACGAGGGAGGTGTCTCGACGACTTATATGAGAGAAAATTATACACAATGCCATTGACTAAAACCGTGAAAAAGAGAACACCATCTTATAGATGATAATTTCATCGTGTGAACCACGTTCTGGATATGATTCTCTCTCTCTCTCTCTCTCTCTCTCTCTCTCTCTCCCTCTCTCTCTCTCTCTCTCTCTCTCTCTCTCTCTCTCTCTCTCTCTCTCTCTCTCTCTCTCTCTCTCTCTCTCTCTCTCCAGAGAACTGCTTAGGATTTACAACCACCAGCTAAAAATCGAGTGCCTAACTTCATGCTTAGGTCAACAGAGTATGTGGTTATTTTCAGGATAATATTTTCTGTCTTAAATTTTGAATAAAAATCAATTCAAGCTGGAAAAAAAGACCTATTAAATCAATGCACATTTCTATTCATTAGCAAAGTATTCTTTCGATCCTACATTAACGAAATGCAAAGGAAAGATGCGAGATCCAAAAACGTGAATTTTATTAAGAAGTGATTACAACATAATCAAGAAAGTAGATAAAGTAGGCTGGCTACATTGGTAAGATAATTGTGTTCCTCAGATATCTTGTGTTCACATTAGGTCATTATTATCTTAGTAACTAGTATTAACGATCAACTTCAATGCAGGCTGCTGTAAAAAGAGAAAGCCAGAGTTAGCATTAATGCCAACATAACAATGAAAAAATGACAATCTTTTCTGAACACCTTATCTTTACTGACTAAATCGTAATCGATATTCAAGGGAAAACACTATGAGCATGTCGTACGTAAGGTAACAATATTTCAAAGTAAGTTAATTACAGTTGGAAAAAGATAAGAAATTTCTATAAAAAAAACTACATAATTACATTGAAAATTATTTTTATATGGAGTTAATAATGTTCAAGTTTTGATAGATAAATTTCCGATTCCATAATGAATATTCTAACAATTTACGAGTATAAAATTAGTATCGAGTTCAATGTTAAAAGTAAATCAAAGTAGATTGCCTAATTATGTATTTCGAGAGCTTTCACAAGTGCATAACATTCACTGATACAATTTATTACTACTTAGAGAGAGAGAGAGAGAGAGAGAGAGAGAGAGAGAGAGAGAGAGAGAGAGAGAGAGAGAGAGAGAGAGAGAGAATGTGCAGTATTATAGGAAATATCTCCATTTATTTATATATGGATAACATCTACACAAAATTACAATTGTATCTGGACTATTTATATTTACATATATATATATATATATATATATATATATATATATATATATATATATATATATATATATATATATATATATGTATATATATATATATATATATATATATATATATATATATATGTATATATATATATATATATATATATATATATATATATATATATATATATATATATATATATAATATATAAAATCTCAAATCAAACAATAATGCTACACCCAAATTATTCTTCCAGAAATCTTTATAATTAGGCCTACCAAATAGTTATGTGAACGGTAAACATCACGTATAAAAAAACCTTTAGACATTATTTCAATTACTAATATAAATTTCCACCAGGTAGAAGGCTACCTTCGTTAACATTTCTTAGCCAAGTCTTACTTTGCTTTTTCTATATATTTTATATGTATACATACATATATATAAAATCACAAATCAAACAATTACACCCAAAACATTCCTCATGAAACCGTTATAGTTAGGCCTACCAAATCCTTATATTTTTTTTTTAATCACTAATTAAAATTTCCACCAGGTAGGCGACTACCTTCGTTAAAATTCCTAAGGCAGGTGTCATTTGGCTTTTTCTAAACAACCAAAACGTGATGTTACTCAGCTGAACATCTCAGATCCAGACCCTTTTCTGGGGATTGGGGCATGGTTGGGTTGGGGCGGGTATGGGACTAACACCCAATAACCGCAGCCAACCCGAATGCCCTCGGGGAAGGTTACTTTTCTTATTCGTGAATCTGAACTTTCGCCTTCAATATGTAAACATATAAGAACTAAATTAAGTTATCGTAAGAAGTAAACACAAGGCTTGTGTATTTACTTCCAAAACAAAACCCTATTTACCGCTTTAATCCAAAAACTTGTTATACATTGCTGTTGCTATGACGATTACAGTTGCCATGCCTTCATTTAATACCGGCTTGCGTCATTAGATATGACGAAAAAAAAAAACAAATACAAAATAAATAGCTGCCGTAAACTTATCTAATGAATACGAATATATACCATAACTATCAGCAAGGGACCAGCTGTGAAATTTCCGGTAATAACTGGCAACTGACTGCCGAAAACCGGGCTTGTAGGAACTCGGCAGGCGGGAGAGAGACCACATCTAAAAGATCTTAGTAACATCCCTGTTCTGTTCAAGGTGAATCACTGGGGTGGGCGAAGATTGGAATTTTATACGATCTGCCTGAACACAATTATTCGTGAGTATTCTTCATCATGTTGTGAATTACATGAACTTAGTGTGATATCAATTGTCGTGAAAAATACTAACTGGCATCTTCGTCTGGCACAATCTTTCATTTGTAAAAGAGTGGCACTTAATGCAAATATGATATTGTGGTTAAGTTCTTGTGGCGAATAATGGTACGTAGCGACATTTGAATAAAACTAATACTGAAGTGTTTCATGAAGAGATTACATGCAAGTCGTGAATAAAAAATAACGTCTTGGGATTTAGTAAAATCATCACGTCACTTCATTAATACACGAACTCTTTAATGAGAGAGAGAGAGAGAGAGAGAGAGAGAGAGAGAGAGAGAGAGAGAGAGAGAGAGAGAGAGAGAGAGAGTTTAATGTTCTCATTACCTAATTATGTTAATGTTTCAACAACTGATAAAAACTCCATTACGCAGTTGAAAAACTAAACAGGGAAACTTTGTTAGTTAGTGTGACTCTTCTCTGTTTGTACCTTATGAACTCTGAAATTATACTTCTAGACTGGTTTCATCATCATCATCATCATCATCAGCCTCATCTCCTACGCCTCTTGACACAAAGGGCCTCTCACAGATTTCGCCAGAGATTTTAAATAAATACTTCTACACTCATCATTTCCCACTTCACGGTTCATAGTCCTCAGCCATGTAGGTCTGGGTCTTCCAAATCTTCTTGTGCCTTGTGGAGCCCAATTGAAGGTTTGGTGAACAAAAGCTGAATGAGGCTCTTTTGAAGGAAGCCAGATTCCCACTGAGTTAAATTCAAAATCAAATCTTTAGCATTCGGGAACAGGTCCTCAACACCTTAACTGATTTGGTATCTTGTTCTCACCCCCCAAAAAATGTTTTCATTGGAAACACCACATTCATAAAAAGAAAAAAAAAGTAAAAATAAAACTCAGTTGACGTTGGTGCTCAAACATCCTGGCTGGGTGACAGAATTGATTTCCAGACCTTACAAATGTGATCAAGTGGTCTACCTCTAAAACATGGCAAACTTTTTTTTTTTTTTGCAACGGGTACCAATTATTACTGCAAATGATTAAGTGGAAATTCTCTTCAAGCGAAACAAGATATTGGCTGCATGAAACACATGTTATTTAGGAGTATATTCTTGCATTCAAATAAATGTTAACATATGCAATTATTATTTTAGTTGCTGAGATAGAGGAAAAATACCGTAAGTCACATAAACAAAAAAAATTCAAGCAATTGTGTACATTCTAACAAATTTTAACGGGGCATTAATGGTCAAATCTGTGATAGTTTTAAGTTAGTATTTTTTTAAGGAAATGTCACATTAAAGAAGTAATCTGTTTATATAATGTTACAGATTTGTTCATTCAGGTTAGATTAATTCTCAACATGATCGATGTCTAATTTATATAGCTCCCCATACTAAACGCAGATATAGTTCTTTCTGTTGTGGCCTCTTCTTCAGAAAAATATCTTAACTTTAAAATTATTGTCTTTATGAATATTTTGTTATCATTCCTTTCTATTGTATACACGTCTTTATAGACTGAATCATACAGATATTGAATAAATTGAATATTCATCTATTATCATTACAAAACCTTTAATTACCATGATCACAAAACGCTGGAAACAGCACATAATATGGAATATATCTGACTTTCTCTTTTATTCTACAGATTTAACTGGAAATTTACACACACCTGGATAATGCCCTACTTGAAATTAGATCTTCACAACCACATCCTTCCGGAGAACTGGCCAGATCTGAAGGAGCGCTTTGGATATGGAGGATTCATTCAACTGGATCACAAAGGATGCTCTATACCAGGTTCGTAGTTTAATCATCATCACCTCCTACGCCTATTGACGCAAAGGGCCTCGGTCAGATTTCGTCAGTCGTCTCTATCTTGAGGTATTTAATCAATACTTCACCATTCCTCGTCTACTTCACGTTTCATAGTCCTCAGTCATGTAGGCCTGGGTCTTCCAACTCTTCTAATGCCTTGTCAAGCTTAATTGAAAGTTTGGTGAAACTAATCTCTCTTAGGGAGTACGAAGAGCATACCCAAACCATCTCCATCTACCCCTCACCATGATCTCATCGACATATGGCATTCGAGTAATCTCTTTTAAAGTTTCATTTCTAATCCTGGCCTGTGAAGATAATACACATTTGTTGTTTGTTTAGAATAAACCAAACATGCACACACTACGCTTACATAAAAAAGGTTCGCAGTTCGATTCCGGCCTGCCGACCTTTTGTGGGGCTAGCCAATGTCTATATACATATTTGAACATTGGGGCTAGCAACTTCATTCTCTGAGACTTCCTGAAAACTGAAAGGCTTTACCTTTTCGAGCACAGTCTTCCCTCGAAGGAGGAAAAATTAGTTTGGTGGAAAAATTTATGCACATTTCAGTGTACCTGACACAAGAATGTGTATTATATCTTTATTAAGTGATATGTGCGGTCAGAGAAAGAACATTATTTTGATGCGAGTGAAAAGCTAAATGATAAGGAAGTGAGTCGAGAAGATTTTGGAATGAATATTGTTAGAAGGTAGATACAGTGCTGAATATAGTTAGTGAAGAGAAACGTGAGAAACTAGTGAAAGTTAAGAGAAAATAGAAGCAAAACAATAATTCTGAGGATTAATGGATAACAGTAAGATTAAGCAATGTAATCTAATTAGGATTGTGAGGAATAGAAGTGGTTGGTTCGTACATTGGACAGACAGCTTAGTAATTATTAGATACCCTTGTATGGTAAAATGAGGACATGAAAACATCCAAGCATTGAAGACTTCAATGTATAAATTAGCCTGTATATAGTTTAAAGGAAATAATAGGATCACTACATATAAAGGATCAATGACACTGAAAAGTTGTTAGATAAGAAAGAAGGTTGTCATTTGCTGATGCCATGTTGTCTGGTGAGTGTGAATAGAACCTGCTGAAACCAGTAAAATACTTCGAACGTTCAAGACAAAGAGATTAACTTTACTTGAAGCAAGGGTAAGAACAAGAGTTAATGCTAAGGATTTGTGTTTTAAATTTTTTTTAATTTTTTCCTAATGGAAGTAAATTTTGAAATATAGCCAAGAGGACGGTGGATGTTGAATACAAACTTGAGAAAATAGTTGAAGCAGTAGATATAAACATAGCGTGGTATAAAATGTGAAGTAAGAAGGAAGGAATGAGTAATAAATATGTTTACATATATGAAAAGATGGGGGTCAGCAGGTAATTAAAGGGTATTATCTATGAGTTTTGAGGACAAAAGAAGGGAGGAGTGTGGATGCTAGATGAAAGTGAAGGCCACAGTATTTGTAGGGGACTGACGATCCTTCTAAGAAGGGATATAAAACCACCTTAATGTGAAAGTTTTTTGCACTGAGTCTGCTCCTTAATTCTGCAGTTAAAGGATGAATGGGACAGTAACTATCGTCTTGTTTTTTTTCACCTTTCTATAGGAAAGAAATATATCATTAAATATGAATAAAGCATTGATTTGGAAGCTCAAGATAGAGACGGCTGGCGAAATCTAACCGAGGCCCTTTGCGTCAATAGGCGTAGGAGATGATGGTGATGATGATGAAATATATATATATATATATATATATATATATATATATATATATATATATATATATATATATAATATATATATATATATATATATATATATATATATATATATATATATATATATATATATATATTTGAACTCATTCCTCTTGAATGAGATGGGACCGGTAGATTTCAGTTTCCTGAATTTTCATCAAGTCTTTAGGAGTGAGTTTGCGAGCCCCAAGCTATAAAAATGTTTCCTGCCCAAAATTCATAAATCCAGTTCATTGGATCCCTCTGTTGGACATATCAATTACATCTTTTCAGAAATGGAGAACCAGCCTACATAAACTTTAATTGATTAGCCCTTAAACTACAATCAGTATCTTAGACAACAGGTTCCCCTTGTGTTATTTAACCTTTTTTTCCACGTCCAGGCAAAGCGAACATGGTGAAGGACGGTAAACTCTTCAGAGTCGTGGATGAGAACTGTTGGAGCCCGTCGGCTCGAATCAGGGACATGAATGACACAGGCGTCACTGTCCAAGCCCTGTCTACAGTTCCTGTCATGTTCAGTTACTGGGCTAAGCCTGATCATACCCTCGATCTAAGTAGGTAAGTTTTGGATCAGTAGTAGTTAAGCCTACTACTACTACTACTACTACTACTACTACTACTATTATTATTATTATTACTTGCTAAGCTACGGCCCTAGCAGGATGCTATAACCCCACGGGCTCTAACAGGGAAAAATAGCCCAGAGAGGAAAAGAAACAAGAGGAAATTAAACATTTTAAGAACAGTAACATTAAAATGAATATTTCCTTTATATACTATAAAAACTTCAGCAAAACAAGGGGAAGAGAAATAAGATAAAATAGTGTGCCCGAGTGTACTACCCTCAAGCAAGAGAACTCTACCCCAAGGCAGTGGAAGACTGTGGTACAGAGGCTATGGCACTACCCAAAACTAGAGAACAATGGTTTGATTTTGGAATGTCCTCCTAGAAGAGATGCTTACTAATATGGATTACTGATTGTATCGTCTACATAGATTATTATACTGTGTAGATGGATTATAATTGGTTTCTTATAGTTCCTGAGCAGAAATAGCTAAACCCACTATACGGATCATTGATTAGGCTATACTCTGGCTGGATAATTAATGGCTTCTCATTTTATCCGAAGAAAACGAATCACTACAATGCGGGTTGCAGAGAATGATATATCAAAATAAAGATTATTTGGGTGCTCTAAGCAAGGAGTGTGTGGCTTTAACTTTTGGTCGTTGGTTATAAAACTCGCCGGGGGAAAAGTTTTGTAAGTAGGTCACCTTAGTGTAACATATATTGTTAATTATAAATATTTTCTAAATGTTTACTCTAATGAATGATGTACCTAGGGAATGAACTTCATATTAATTAATTTCCAAGACCACACATTACTAATAATCATACCGCTGCTGGTGCTAGTATTTCCATTATTAATAATAATACCAATATAGTTACAAGTTAAATTTAAAAAGTGAGAGACTGTAAATGCAATGATTTCAGAAAGGTACAATGTTTGGTAAGGAAAGAATTATTACCACGAAAGCAAGGTAAATGAACCCTTTATATCATACAAGGTGAAAAGATAAAAATTCAGTCACTTGCAGCAATAAAATTGGATGTTCCAGGTGTATATAAAACGTTGACTTAACAAGCATGCTTGTAAAACTCTGCTCCACTAGAACCAATATGCAAATAAATTCACGTTGCCAAATTTGACAGCTGCAAACAAATGTTACAATAGTAGATATATCTAATAAGCCATGTTGCTTGAGTTGATAATTATATAAAGATCCATGCTACTCAAATGCATACAGCTTACGTTACACGAATGGATAGATATCCATACACTAATATTGCATGAATGGATACCTTTTGACCCATGTGCAAGAAATGTTTACGGATTGCTCTTGCTTGAGGGTACACTTGGACACACTATTCTATCTAATTTCTCCCTCTCTTGTTTTGTTAAAGTTTTTTATAGTTTATATAGGAAATATTTATTTTATTGTTGCTATTGTTCTTAAAATATTTTATTTTTCCTTATTTCCTTTCCTCGCTGAGCTATTTTCCCTGTTGGGGCCCCTGGGCTTATGGCATCCTGCTTTTCCAACTAGGGTTGTAGCTTAGTAAGTAATAATAATGATAATAACAATAATAATAATAATAATAATAATAATAATAATAATAATAATAATAATAATAAACGTGTTGTATGACTTGGTATCTTACAACGAATGCAATAACACCACAAAAAATTATTAATAATATTTCCTATGTCATTCCAGACTCTTGAATGATGACATGGCCAAAACAGTGCAACAAAATCCGCGGAGATTCGTAGGTCTTGGAACAGTGCCTATGCAGGCACCAACGTTAGCCGTAGAGGAACTGAAGAGGCTGAAGGCTGACCTCAAATTTCCAGGCATTCAAATTGGATCTCACGTCAACGAGTGGAATCTAGACGCCAAGGAGCTTTACCCCATTTGGAAAACGTGTGAAGATTTGGGTGAGACCTATCCTTTTGCTTTACTTATATATATATATATATATATATATATATATATATATATATATATATATATATATATATATATATATATATATATATATATAAACTGTAACATTGTTGCTTTAAATAGAAGAGAACTTAGTTCCTTTATGCAACGCAACTAATTAAATACGTGATTTTATTGATCCGTTTGAAAATTAATAAGGGTAGAATATCCTATGATATTTTAAAAATCTTTAATAAAAATTAGGACATTGCGTTTAGAGGAAATTTGCTTGGCAATAACTTTCAATATTTGTCTCGTTGACCTTGCTTTAACCCTGCCATTCACGACACCATAACAATAAATATTGTAAATTCTGGCATTTATTTGGTTAAAACATATAATTCGGACTATCACTTGACTACAAATACATTTCTGGCAGTCACCTAACTGAAAATATATTTTTGGAAGTCATTTGACCACAATTATATTTAGGTAGTCATTTGACTAAAATATATTTTTGGCAGTCACTTGACTAGAATTATAGTTTTGGCAGTCATTTTACTAAAATTATATTTAGGTAGTCATTTGACTAAAATATACTTTTGGCAGTCACTTGACTAGAATTATAATTTTGGCAGTCATTTGACTGCAGTAACTTGACTAAAATATATTTTTGGCAGTCACCAGACTAAAAACATATTTTTGATTGACACGACTATAATATATTTTGGTTGTCACTTGACTAAACTATATTTTGGTTGTCACTTGACTAAACTATATTTTGGTTGTCACTTGACTAAACTATATTTTGGTTGTCACTTGACTAAACTATATTTTGGTTGTCACTTGACTAAACTATATTTTTTTCCCAGTCATTTGACTAAAAATATATTATGGAAGATATCTGCCTAACCATGCATTCTCTACTATTTTTTGACGAAAATATAGATCATAACAAAATTAAATTACAAACTATGGATTTCATTCTACCAAGTAAGTTGTAGGTCGTGCAGATACTCAACTGACAAAAATTACAATACAGTATAGACGTTCGTTTGACATCAATTCTATAACAGCACTTATATCAAATTATTATTATTATTATTATTACTTGCTAAGTTACAACCCTAGCAGAAAAAGCAAGATGCTATGCCCAAGGGCTTCAACAGGGAAAAATAGCCCAGTGAGAAAAGTAAATAAGGAAATAAATAAACTATATAAGAAGTAATGAACAATTAAAATAAAATATTTTTTTAAAATTAACATTAAAACAGATATTTCTTGTATAAAATATAAAGACGTGTATATTTAGCTTCAAAAATATGTTCCTTACCCAAATCCAGGAATAAGCACATAAGTATTGTATCAAAATCCTCAGTCCCAGAGTTTAAACTTTTAAGGTAATTACCTTAGTTTCAGGTAATTTGTATGCTTTCAAGGTAATTGTTAAGGTAATGATATTTTTAATGTAATTTCAGTTTTATTATCTTCAAATTTAAGGAACTTGGAAAATTTTTAAGGTAATCTAGGGTAAAAAGCAGCAGCATCTAAGGTTAGAGTTCTCTTGCTTGAGGGTACACTCAGGCACACTATTTTAACTAATTTCTCTTCCTCTTGTTTTGTTAAAGTATTTGTAGTTTATATGGGAAATATTTATTTTAATGTAGTTACTGTTCCTAAAATACTTTATTTTTCCTTATTTCCTTTCCTCACTGGGCTATTTTCCCTGTTGGGGCCCCTGGGCTTATAGCCTTCTGCTTTTCCAACTAAGGTTGTAGCTTAGCAAGTAATAATAATAATAATAATAATAATAATAATAATAATAATAATAATAATAATGGCAACATGCTCAAGTTTAAACCCTGATACTCCTCACCCACAGATCTGTCGATATTTGTCCATCCCTGGGATATGGAGATGGGAGGGAGGCACAGTAAATACTGGCTACCATGGTTAGTGGGGATGCCCGCAGAGACAGCTACTGCTATTTGTAGTATGCTCATGGGGAATGTATTAGAACAGGTGAGTTATGCATTGGTTTGGGGAATTAACGCGAACTCTTCATCCATGATACTCTCATACAAGGTGTCAAAAGATTAATATATTAATCATAAGTTAAATAATTTGTTGTATTAATATCAGAATTGATGGACACGATTATGATTACTTTTATGATCGCTTTGGGGTTTCAAGAAGCGAAGGTTATATAAATTAATCCTATACAGTAATTATAAACATTCAAAACA
>NC_090755.1:8278528-8281028 GCF_036898095.1 Palaemon carinicauda
ACCACGAAACGACCGGTCCTCCCCTTCCACCAATAGTGAACGTCTGATCCACAGATCCCAACACTTCCGATTCGGATCAACACCTCTGATAATAGGAAAAAAAAATATAATTTTGAAAAACCATCCTAGTATGAAAAAACAAACAAATAAATAATAAACTGTAGGAGACATTAAAATTGTGGGTACACTTAAGCATACTGTTGTTTCCTTATTTCTTTTCCTCGCTTGGCTATTTTTCCTGTTAGAGCCCTTGGGATTATAACATTCTGCTTTTCCATCTAGGGTTGTAGCTTACTAGCTAGCTAAGTAGTAGTAGTAGTAGTAGTAGTAGTAGTAGTAGTAGTAGTAGTAGTAGTAGTAGTAGTAGTAGTAGTAGTATGGTTATATACACAGACGACAGCAGTCCGGGTTTTGAATATGAAGATCATAAATGAATATATTGAGTATAAGAAAATAGGAACATTTTGATAATCAGCAGACAAACTTGCACCTTTTATTGATTATGTAAAACCCACAGTTTTTAAAAAAACAGTAAGAGCAAATTGACAGAAATGTGTGCTTGAGTGTAGCCAAGATTAAGACTGACAGGAGTGAATAAACTTCAACGGCACTGTTAGATTTGCCCAAAGCTCATTTAGTCACAGTATGCATGGGCACGTACATTTGTGTACTTAAGTAAAACATAAACAAATATAACAGAAAACAGGATTCATAACAGATCCAAAAATTTAACGTTGCGTTACATTTTACACAAGTAATAACTAATATTAAATATTTCTTTGAGTTTAAAAACCATAGAAGTTAAAATTGGTTCCTTGTTAAAAACTTATTAAAGTAAAAATAATCAGTTTAACTACAATAAAACAGTACTTAAAGAAAATATAGTTTCAAGATAAATTCTGACAGTATTTCTTCAACTTCCTTGAAAATTGTATAAAAATTGTAAAACCAATAAATTTAAAAAATAACTAAAATTAGATTTTCTCCTACCTCCGCTTCCAGGTGTTGGTATTGGCCTTTGCTCCTAGAAAACAATAAAATGTTGAATGTTAATTTAACTTTAAAACAACATTAAAAGCCCAAGATTTAATACATGTCATCTAAAACCCTAGATATGCATAGAACATAAAATAATCAAGTTAGATAACTTTCGTATGATATATCTTCCAAGTTAGAATGCTAAAAGTTCAAAGTTGCAGCAAATGTTTTTATGTTGAACAGACTGACATGAGTCTTTTTATAGTTTACATATGACATATCTGTTTTGATGTTGCTGGTTTTAACATATTTTATTGTTAATTTTTTCTCATATCATTTATTCATTTCCTTATTTCCTTTCCTCAATGGGCTACTTTTCCCTATGGGAGCCCTTGGGTTTATAGCATCTTGCTTTTCCAACTAGGGTTGTAGCTTACCTAATAATAATAATAATAATAATAATGATGATGATGAAATAATAATAATGAAATAATAATAATAATAATAATAATAATAATAATAATAATAATAATAATAATAATAAATCACGCACAAAACACGCAGTGTTGTGTACACCGTGTAGTGAAAATTACTTTAACCTAATATAGATGTCTGACAGAAATACAGACGACAAGAAGTAAAAAACAGAGTAGGCCTACCAAACACATATCGTCAGTTTGCGACTTTTACTTTTAAGCACGCTCTTTTTAAATAAAAATTAAAGATTCAAAATTCTAAAGAGTGATGGAACACTAATGTATTTCGACAACAAAATACGAGTTCTAATCATTGTAAGTATTTTCAACCTAAAAAACATTCTGGTTGATAAACAAACTAATCATAGTCCAAAAAGGAATAGCTACTACCAGATGAAGTAGCGCTCTCTCTCTCTCTCTCTCTCTCTCTCTCTCTCTCTCTCTCTCTCTCTCTCTCTCTCTCTCTCTCTCTTTCTCTCTCTCTCTCCTCTTCTATAGACCCTGACCTACCCAAATAAGAATCTTTCTCAACATCACAACAATCAATGTTACACAAAAGGACTCTTGAGCCATTGAGAAGGCTTCACACCTAGAGTCTAGCCTCTAAGGATGTACGATGTCTCACAGAAACTGATGTATGATAACTAAGCTACTGTTACCAAGTTGCAGAAGCACGTGCATTATTGGCTACCACTTAAAGCAATGCCAGTTAAAGAATACAAAGATTGAAAGAAATACACTAACTTAAACAGAATCTATCCTATATAAAAAAAAAGTAACTGAAACAACTCTGAAAAAAATAGACTAACGCAGAGCATAAATGAAAAATAAATATTATTTGTAGTAAATGTTGGTAAGTAAAAACAATTGACTACCGGTTTCGATGAATTAGAACTCAGGAAAACAATGAAAAGTACATCTTCTTGAAAAAGATACCGTGGACGATTCCCAGATAGTATTCAAGTCAAGTGTAACCCATTTTGCAGACAAAAAATTACTAACTGATTTTACTTACGTCCAATTTACTAATTTTACTTATAAGAAGT
>NC_090755.1:8286028-8381028 GCF_036898095.1 Palaemon carinicauda
ATTGGTAACAGTGACTGACTGCCGTGCATTTGCCCCATGTGGAAGGGCCTTAAATCACACCAAAGGCAGTTGGGAAAATGCATAGCTCATGCGTGCCAGGGGACACCGGGGATTTTAGTTGGAAGAAAACAAAGTGAAAAACAGGGATGCACTGTAACCTAACCTTACCCACCTAACTTAACCTCAGGTTTTTGTCTTTATGTACTTACTTAGAGGTCTTCAACGGCCTGTTTCCTAACCTGAATTACAGACACGGTAGTCATGGTAGTCATGTAGGAAATGAAGTGGATATCACTACAGTTAACATACACAGATTGCAAAATATTCCATAAAAGCACTCACAGAATCTATTATGTATCTAAAAAGTATGTCATAAAAATGGATAAAGTATGAAAACAAACAGGAACTTCTACATACAAATTTCAGAAGGTTTAACAGGTTCAAAACATTTGGTAATTAATATATTAAAGAAAGCACAGAAAATTTCCAAAAACCACTTAACAATAGTGCAAGTATAACAGGGCACCTTAGTCTTCCCAAACATCAACACACTGCACTTGAGCATTTTAATCCCAAATGAAACAAGAAAAATAGCTGGCACTCACTTTTTATAGGGAATTCTGTTGGTAAGAAATTAAACTGCTGTATGATACAATCAAATACCTGGCTTTTTAAACATGGCAGCATAAAAAAACAGAACTGACAACACTAGTATTCATTTTAATGTAATTGCCAAAACTAGTATATCCTTTCCTACCTTGCAGCCTCTAACCCCTTAATCCCACTTTTGTACAGTATATATATATATATATATATATATATATATATATATATATATATATATATATATATATATATATATATATATATATATATATATATATATATATATATATATATATATATACACACACACCAAGGGCACTTCCCCCAATCTTGAGGGGTAGCCGACATCAACAATAAAACAAAACAAAAGGGGACCTCTACTCTCTACGTTCCTCCAGCCTAACCAGGGACTCAGCCGAGTTCAGCTGGTACTGCTAGGGTGCCACAGCCCAACCTCCCACATTTCCACCACAGATGAAGCTTCATAATGCTGAATCCCCTACTGCTGCTACTTCCGCGGTCATCTAAGGCACCGGAGGAAGCAGCAGGACCTACCGGAATAGCCACCATAATCATACATTCCAAATGGTATACTGTAATTTGATTACAATGCTTGAACTATGTGCTATTTATGGGAACCTCTCTTATATATGTAAGCATATTTTTATAAATAAAGTTTACAACAATACTCATTTTGAGTTATCAAAAGAAAAATATCACCAAGAATGCTGTTTCTAATACTGTAGAAAGTCTGTGTAGCTAATGGACAATCAGCACCTTCAGAATTACTTCTACGTTTTGGTAGGTAGTAGGTTGGCCTGGGCACCAACTGCCTGTTGAGATACTACCGCTAGAGAGTTATGGGGTCCTTTGACTGGCCAGACAGTACTACATAGGACCCTTCTCTCTGGTTACGGTTCTTTCCCTTTGCCTACAAAGACACCGAATACTCTGGCCTATTCTTTACAGATTCTACTCTGTCCGCATACACCTGACAACACTGAGAATGCCAAAATATTCGTCTTCACCCAAAGAGTTAACTACTGCACTGTAATTTTTCAGTGGCTACTTTCCTCTTGGTAAGGGTAGAAGAGACTCTTCAGCTATGGTAAGCAGCTCTTCTAGGAGAAGGACACTCCAAAATCAAACCATTGTACTCTAGTCTTGGGCAGTGCCATAACCTCTGTACCATGGTCTTCCAATGTCTTGGGTTAGAGTTCTCGTGCTTGAGGGTACACTCTGGCACACTTCTATCTAGTTTCCCTTCCTCTTGTTTTGTTAAAGTTTTTTTTATAGTTTTTATAGGAAATATTTTTTTTTAATGTTACTATAGTTAAAATATTTTACTTTTCTTTATTTCCTTTCCTCACTGGGCTATTTTCCCTGTTGGGGCCCCTGGGCTTATAGCATCCTGCTTTTCCAACTAGGGTTGTAGCTTAGCATTTAATAATAATAATAACAACGCAGAATAATAATATTACGACTTCTTATTTGTAAACACTAATCACAATTATGTTTTTGAGAATTTTGATCATAGCCTACCATATTTCCCCACTTGAGACTTTGCAACTTGGAGATTTTCCCCAGGTACAAACTAAAACCTTAACATTTGCATCCATGATCTGTATTCGATACTTCTGTACTCCTTTTAATATCACACCCAAAAGTATTGCAGCATCTCAAAATCACCCTATGACAACTATATTTTTCCAGTCTTAAACAGTTAACACACAACTAAATCCTAAGAACATTTTTTTGTTTCGTGATTACCAGCACAATTTCTAGACTTTACTATCCTACTTGAACTGACTTTCCTTCTCAATACTTGTATAATCATATCTCTGACAATAGAAGCAAGTTAACACATGATATCCACCATGTATGTTACATGTTCCTTATTGTAACAATTTTATCATCATGAATAACTTTTCGAATTTACGGATCACAATTTCAAAATAATATGGGCAGTCCCACCTAAGGCAGGCCTCTGAAATACTGTAGCATACTGTACGTATCCTTTCTTTTCACATTAGGGATTGACTGTAAGTAATATGTCAACTAATACTTTTACCACATTGTCCTCTTTATTGTAAATATTGCATATCGTAATTTTTAAATATTTAACTTAGCTGGTGAATATATAGCTGGAACTCTGTTGCTCGACAGACAAACTCTACGGAAAAAACTCGCCAGCGATCGCTACACAGGTTGCGGGTGTGCCCAACAGCGCCATCTGTCGACCAGATACCCAGCTCTTATGTAAACAAAGACTCAATTTTCTCTCTGTCGACGTGTCGACAAGACGTACTTTACTCGCTGTTGCTAAACTGGAGTTTTTCACATCTAATTGGTGAAGTACTATATTCTGGTTTTGAGCTTTCGCTGTGCAGGGTTTTTCTTCAAACAAATCCTTGAACTCTTTTTTGTATCGGATTCTTTGTTGATGACTTAGATCGTTTTTTGGAATTTTCCCTTGACCAATTCAAAATGGCTGACCCTTCACAAGTTCCCAAATTTAGAAAATGCAATGCTAGGGACTGTTCTAGGCATCTTCCGAAGGCTTCTATCGACCCTCACACTGTTTGTTCCAATTGTCGGGGTAAAACCTGTCAATTGGAAGATCGGTGTGAGGAGTGCGTGGGCCTTTCGGAATTCGATTTTATCGAATTTGAAAAGCACACACGCAGGCTAGAGACAGATAGAATTAGGAGAAGTTCTTCTAGGTCTATTGATGTTTCCTCTCCTCATGCCCCACAACCTATTCCTTCCCCTGTAGTGGTTGTTCCTAACCCCCCTCCTAGCACTCAGGAACCTTCGATGGCTGACATGATGCGTGCCATCCATGCCCTGGGGGAGAGAGTTGAGTCCCTTGCAAGTGACCGCAATCAGCTCTTGGCGGATGTTAAGGAGCTTAAGTGCCAAAGTGCAGTGGGAAGTGCTAAAGTGCCAAGTGATAGTGTTGTGAACAGTGTTGCGCTTGAGGGTTCGTCTGTTCGTGCCTGTCGTCCTCCTAGTCCGGGACCTCTTGCAAGCTCCCAAGTCCAGGGGAGAAGCAATGTCGTACGACGCATGGGTTCGAGAGGCTTTAATCAGCGAACAGACGTTCCCTCCGTGGTATCGGGCGTATCTCCCCAAGATCGCCCCTACCTACTTAAGACGAGAGAGCCCATTTATACCTCGTCGTCTGAAGGTGTTTCTCGCAAGAAACTTTGGACCAAGGTCTCACGACCGTTAAAACGTAAATCGGTCCCTTCAGGACAAGTCCAACGTCCCGGTTGTAGCCACTGGGTCAGTTCGGACTCGTTGCCGTCATCCGATGACTGCTCACCGCCTAAGAGAGGCAAAGCGGTACCGCTTCAGACACTAACACCGTCTGTCGCCGCACCTGCTCCCGTAGACCCTAAATGGGCTTTACTGCAAGACATGCAGTCCAAGCTTACGTCTCTGATGCAGGACTTTCATGCGGAGAAGGTTGCTGCCGTACCAGCAGCGAGTGCAGTACCTAGCCTACAACCCTCCAAGCGATCGGTTGTGCGTCCTGTGGACGCTAAGGTAACCTTCTCACGTTCACCAGTTGAGGGAGTTCCTCCACCGATGCGTTCCAGTGTGGGCTGCCAGCCGCATGTTGACGTTAGCGACGCACGGAGGTTGGTTTTGACGTTCTGGACGTTCAACAACCATCAGAGTTGCCTTGTTTTGACGCGGTGCGTCAACCTCCGCAACCCAGTGTGGTTTCCACTGCGCAACCCAGTCAGTCTAGACAGTCTCGGGTAGACGCTGTGCGTCCTCGCGCTACCATGGTTGTTGACAGCTCACAGACTGTGCAGCAGGTCCATGACGTTGCGTCCGGCTCAGTCACGCATGCACCAGTGCGAACGGACTCAGCGAACCAGCCGTTACCCACTCCGTTGCCGTTTCCTCATCAGTTTTCGGATGAGGAACTTTCTGATGATGATGTTGCTGCACATCAAGATGAACAACAATCAGAATTGGACGAGCCTAAGTCTACTTAACCCTCTTTGGACTTTAGAAAAGTTTTGGCTATTTTCAAAGAGCTGTTTCCTGACCAGTTTGTTTCTGTGGCTCCTCGTTCTCCGCCTTCAGAGTTTGTTTTAGGCATGCCTTTTACCGCACCTGCCTTTACTAGACTCGTCCTCGCACGCTCGTCCAAGAGAACTTTGCGGGTGATAGGAGACTGGTTAGAGTCCAAGAAGAGTTTAGGGAAGACAGCATTTGCTTTTCCCCCTGCTAGACTCTCTTCTAGATCGAGCGTCTGGTATGCCACGGGAGAAGTTCTCGGCTTGGGAGTTCCTGCCTCTGCCCAGGGCGACTTCTCAAGTCTTGTAGACTCTCCCCGCCGCCTTGCCATGAGACGCTCAAAGATTTGTTGGTCATCATCGGACCTGGACCACCTTTTGAAAGGAATCTTTAGGGCTTTTGAAGTCTTTAACTTCTTAGACTGGTGCCTAGGAGCCCTAAGCAGGAAGATCTCTTCGACAGATAAAGAGACTTCTTTGCTCATTATGTCCTGCATGGACAAGGCCGTCCGTGATGGGTCCAATGAGCTTGCTGCCTCATTTGTGTCCGGAGTCCTGAAAAAGCGAGAATCTCTCTGCTCATTCCTTTCTGCTGGAGTTACACCGTGCCAGAGATCTGAGCTTCTCTTTGCTCCTCTTTCCAAGTGCCTATTTCCAGAAGTCCTGATAAAGGAAATAGCCGCTTCGTTAGTGCAGAAAGACACTCACGATCTTGTTGCGTCCTCAGCTCGCAAAGCTCCCCCTTTGCCTACCTTGTCAGCTCGACCAAGGATGGACACTCCAGCGTCTCGCTTTATTCCGCCCTTTCGTGGCAGAGCCTCCAGCAGAGGAGGTGCTCGTGCCGAAGGGAAGCGAGGGAAGAGGAAAGGATCCAAGTCCTCTAAGGGCAGAGTCTGACTGCCCGCAACTTCAGACAGCAGTGGGAGCCAGACTCAAGAACTTCTGGCAAGCCTGGGAGAAGAGAGGCGCAGATGCACAATCTGTGAAGTTGCTCAGAGAGGGGTACAAGATCCCTTTTGTACGAAAACCCCCTCTAGCAATGTCTCCCATCGATCTCTCTCCCAGGTACAGAGAGGAAGAAAAGAGACGAGCCCTGAAACTGGAAGTGTCTCTTTTGCTAGAGAAGGGAGCGGTGGTCAAAGTCTCGGACCTTCAATCACCGGGATTCTACAACCGCCTCTTCTTGGTTTCAAAGAAGACAGGAGGGTGGAGGCCGGTGCTAGACGTCAATGCTCTGAATGTCTTTGTCACAAAGACGAAGTTCTCCATGGAGACCACAAAGTCAGTCTTAGCAGCGGTCAGAAGGGAAGACTGGATGGTCTCCCTAGACCTAAGGGACGCCTACTTCCATGTCCCCATCCACCCAGACTCCCAACCTTTTCTGAGATTCGTTTTCGAAAAGGTGGTCTACCAGTTTCGGGCCCTGTGCTTTGGCCTAAGCACAGCTCCTCTCGTGTTTACGAGGCTGATGAGGAATGTAGCCAAATTCCTCCATTTATCGGACATCCGAGCCTCCCTTTATTTGGACGACTGGCTTCTCAGAGCCTCTTCCAGTCGTCGCTGTCTGAAGGATCTCAAGTGGACTCTAGATCTGACCAAGGAATTGGGACTCCTAGTCAATTTGGAAAAGTCGCAACTGGTCCCATCCCAAACTATTGTGTATTTAGGGATGGAGATTCACAGTCTAGCTTTTCGGGCTTTTCCGTCGGCCCCCAGAATAAGTCAAGCCCTGTTATTCATCCAGAACATGCTGAAGAAGGAACGCTGCTCAGTCAGGCTGTGGATGAGTCTGGTAGGGACGCTATCATCCCTGGAACAATTTGTGTCATTAGGAAGACTACACCTCCGTCCGCTTCAATACCATCTAGCTTTTCACTGGAAAAAGGACAAGACGCTAGAAGCGGTCTCGATCCCGATTTCCGAAAAGATGAAGTCTTGTCTGACTTGGTGGAAGGACAATATCAACTTAAGAGAGGGTCTTCCCCTGGCTGTTCAGACTCCCAACCACGTTCTCTTCTCGGACGCATCGGACGTGGGCTGGGGCGCGACATTAGACGGTCGGGAATGCTCAGGACTGTGGAACTCGAGTCAGAGGAACATGCATATCAACTGCAAGGAGCTGTTGGCAGTACATCTGGCCTTGAAAAGCTTCAAGTCTCTCCTTCGAGGCAAAGTGGTGGAAGTGAACTCAGACAACACCACTGCCTTGGCGTACATCTCCAAGCAAGGAGGGACCCACTCACTGACGTTGTACGAGATCGCAAGGGACCTGCTCATCTGGTCAAAAGGTCAAGACATCTCACTAGTAACGAGGTTCATCCAAGGCAACTTGAATGTCATAGCAGATTGTCTCAGTCGGAAAGGGCAAGTAATTCCAACAGAATGGACCCTCCACAAGGATGTATGCAAGAGACTTTGGGCCACTTGGGGCCAACCAACCATAGATCTCTTTGCAACCTCGCTGACCAAGAGGCTTCCAATCTATTGCTCCCCAGTCCCGGACCCAGCAGCAATACATATAGATGCCTTTCTCCTAGATTGGTCACATCTAGATCTCTACGCATTCCCACCGTTCAAGATTGTCAACAAGGTATTGCAGAAGTTCGCCTCTCACGAAGGGACAAGGTTGACGCTAGTTGCTCCCCTCTGGCCCGCGAGAGAATGGTTCACCGAGGTACTTCGATGGCTAGTAGACGTTCCCAGAAGTCTTCCTCTAAGGGTGGACCTTCTACGTCAGCCGCACGTAAAGAAGGTACACCAAAGCCTCCTCGCTCTTCGTCTGACTGCCTTCAGACTATCGAAAGACTCTCGAGAGCTAGAGGCTTTTCGAAGGAGGCAGCCAGTGCGATTGCTAGAGCAAGGAGAGCATCCACCATTAGAGTCTACCAATCGAAGTGGGAAGTCTTCCGAGACTGGTGCAAGTCAGTCTCTGTATCCTCGACCAGTACCTCTGTAGCTCAAATAGCTGACTTTCTCTTATACCTGAGAAAAGGACGATCCCTTTCAGCTCCCACTATCAAGGGCTACAGAAGCATGTTGGCATCGGTCTTCCGGCATAGAGGCTTAGATCTTTCCAACAATAAAGAGCTTCAAGACCTCCTTAAGTCTTTTGAGACCACTAAGGAGCGTCGTTTGGTTACACCTGGTTGGAATTTAGACGTGGTACTAAGATTCCTCATGTCAGACAGGTTTGAGCCGCTACAATCAGCCTCCCTGAAAGATCTCACTTTAAAGACACTTTTCCTGGTATGCTTAGCCTCAGCTAAAAGAGTCAGTGAGATTCATGCCTTCAGCAAGAACGGATTTTCGTCAGAAAAAGCCACATGTTCGCTACAACTTGGTTTTCTAGCCAAAAACGAGCTGCCTAAATCGTTCGATATTCCCAGCTTATCGGAGATTGTAGGCAATGAACTAGAAAGAGTCTTATGCCCTGTGAGAGCTCTTAAGTTCTATTTAAAGCGCACTAAACCTTTACGAGGCCAATCTGAAGCTTTATGGTGTTCAGTTAAGAAACCATCTTTGCCTATGTCAAAGAATGCTTTATCCTACTTTATCAGACTGTTAATACGAGAAGCTCATTCACATCTGAGTGAGGAAGACCAAGCTTTGCTTAAGGTGAAGACACACGAAGTTAGAGCTGTTGCAACTTCCGTGGCCTTTAAGCAAAATAGATCTCTGCGAAGTATAATGGACGCAACCTATTGGAGAAGCAAGTCAGTGTTCGCGTCTTTTTATCTAAAGGATGTCCAGTCTCTTTACGAGGACTGCTACACACTGGGACCATTCGTAGCAGCGAGTGCAGTAGTGGGTGAGGGCTCAACCACTACAATTCCCTAATTCCATACCCTTTTAATCTTTCTCTTGAAATGTTTTTAATGTTGTTTTTATGGGTTGTCCGGAAGGCTAAGAAGCCTTTCGCATCCTGGTTGATTTGGCGGGTGGTCAAAGTCATTTCTTGAGAGCGCCTAGATTAGGGGTTTGATGAGGTCCTGTTGTATGGGTTGCAACCCTTGATACTTCAGCTCCTAGGGGTCGATCAGCATCCTAAGAGGATCGCGAGGCTCCGTAAGGAAGACGTACTTAAAAGGCAGAGTAATTGTTCAAGTCGACTTCCTTACCAGGTACCTATTTATTTTGTTTTTGTTATTTTGATAACTTCTAAAATGAAATAAAAAACTCTTAGCTCATAAAATGTAAACATATATTACTGGTCTCTACCCACCATCCTGGGTGTGAATCAGCTATATATTCACCGGCTAAGTTAAATATTTAAAAATGATATTTTAATTATAAAATAAATTTTTGAATATACTTACCCGGTGAATATATAAATTAAATGACCCTCCCTTCCTCCCCAATAGAGACGCAGTGGGACGAGGAGAAAATTGAGTCTTTGTTTACATAAGAGCTGGGTATCTGGTCGACAGATGGCGCTGTTGGGCACACCCGCAACCTGTGTAGCGATCGCTGGCGAGTTTTTTCCGTAGAGTTTGTCTGTCGAGCAACAGAGTTGCAGCTATATATTCACCGGGTAAGTATATTCAAAAATTTATTTTATAATTAAAATATCATTTTTGTTTTCCGTTCCCCAATCCTCAGCATAACTACACCTTCAACGATGCTATGTATTCAAGATTTTCATTTGAGGTAGACTTCAAATCAACTATTGCAATACTGTACTGTATTTTTAATGGCTTTTGCCACCTCATTTTTCTTCTGATTAAATTTTTAAGACCTTATTTCTAACAGGGTCCTTTCCATTACTTTATCTATTTAAGTTTAATTCTTCTATTTAAGAGGAGAAATCATTATAACTTCATTTACTAATTCAATCTTTTATGTGAGATTATCCATTCTAGATTTTTCCAATGATTCAAATTTCTTCATGAGACTTTTAGATTTTAGGTCAGTTATCCCTGACAAATTCTTGAGTCACCAGCTTCCTCCACCTGTAGACATTATAGTTCAGAAATTTCAGCATCTAGCTATGCAATCACGGCTTCACATTCAGCAATAACCATATCTCACTTCGTATTTTGCATTCTGAGTAAGTTACAAATTTGACTCTGAATTTGTGCTGAAAAGTTATCAACTGAAACCTAAATAATTTTGTATAAACTTTGTCAAATTTGCATTTTCACTACAGAATACTGTACCACTTTGCAGCAAATGTTTTTATGTTGAACAGGCTGACATAGTCTCTCTTCATAGTTTATATATGACAGATCTATTTTGATATTGTTACTGATCTCAAGCTATTTTATATTCTTTATTTATTACTTCACATATAGTTTATTTCCTTTACTAATTGGGATATTTTTCTCAGTTGGAACTCTCAAACTTATTGCATCCTGCTTTTCCAACTAGGGTTGTAGCTTAGCTCGTAATAATAATGATTATAATAATAACAACATTAGGCTTCTAATATGACCCTTCTGTTACAGGAAAATCGACCCATTCCTGAACCTGGTCCAAATGGTAGGTTTACAGTGATTTTGTGGATAATATTGTATTTCATCTTGCAATTAAAAGTACATTACAGTGTTTAAAAACAACAACAACTGCAATAAGTCTGCAATAAGTAAAACAACTGTACCAATATGAAATCCTTCAAAATATTTTCAGATAAAAGACACCATCAGTAAAAATTGGAGTAATGTCTTTCTTTCATCAAACAATAAGTCTTAACACTAAAGCACATAAAATCCATTCTCTGGATGATATTATAATGTAATTAGCTACATACAGTAGTTCATAGTATAGCATTTTAGTTATTTTACTGAACATCGAAAGTCATTATTGGTCATGATGAACTGCTCAAGTTATCTAGTGATATTTCATACACAACCAACTCTTTACAGCCTTGGTATTTTTATTACTGTCCCATATACCATTACAGTTTTAAGGTCGGCCCACCACAGTTTTGAAAATTTTAAGGTCAGCCCACCACAGTTTAAAAAAAACAAAACAATAACTTGAAGAACTGGAGTTAAAATAATTACTAAGCAAATCAAACATTACTTAAATACATTAAATCAGAGATATTTTGATACAACCTCAAACTACTGTATTACGGAAAATAGTCAAGCCAAGATGAGTTGACGAAGAGTCTTGCTCCCCCCCCCCCCCCCCCCCCAATTGCAACTATGAAAATTCATTTACATATTTCCTTTTGCAAGTCAAGTGAATACTAATCTCAAAGAATTTGCTAATTATCATCTTTTATCTTGAAAAACATTATATAATTAACTTAGAAAATGAACTTGCTCAGTAATGAAATTATTTTCTTTTACAGAAGTGCTTATTAGGATGTCCCAAGTTGGGATATGTGGATCAGATGTTTCCTACTTAACTAAAGGCTATATTGGAGACTTTGTCGTCAAACAACCAATGGTTCTAGGCCATGAATCTGCGGGAGTAGTTGCTTCCTGCGGTAGCAACGTGAAACACCTAAAACCAGGTATGTAAACTAGCGTGTCACATGTTGATGGTTTTTAATGTTTATTTGCTTAAACATTCATTGCAAAGTGTAATATTGTACAGTACTATATTGAAGAAACTATAGATGAATCACTATGCAATAGCATACACACTCAAGAATACAATAGAGGTAGGCAAAGGGAAATGTACCACATAGTTTATAGCCGACATATTTGATCACTAAATCTTGTAAGAATATTAACATGCTCAAATTTCAAAGGAAACACTTCAAATTTTTCAACATACAGTACAACTGTGTTCTACATGTGTACTAAACCATCAGACATCCTATGAAAAGACAAAGAACCATAAACTTCAGTTACCTTATGAAGACTAAACACACTGAAATACTGCGACCAAAAATAATTTTCCATTTTTTTTACATTCTACTGCAATACAAGACTTACATATACTAGAAAAATACTTCCGCAAGTAACACCATAAAAATCTTTCACACCTTTAATTTTTGTTATGTCTTTCCTCAAGAGAAAGGTTTGCTACCTCTAAACAGCACTAATATAACTACAAACTGAAAAAAATGCTGTAAGTGCTAAATTTGAATAGCACCAAAGTATGGTAATATTTCAAGTGAAGTAGGGTTAGGATATCAGTTAAGCTCAGTTGATGTTAGCAGCCCACGCCATTAATAAAATGTTATTAACACTAAGTATATTGTTTGTTTTGAATATTGTTGATACACAAAACCACATTGGCAATAATTCTTATCACTATTTCCTCAAGGTGACAGAGTTGCTATTGAACCAGGTGTACCTTGCCGAATGTGCGAATACTGCAAAGGAGGCAAATACAATTTGTGCCCTGATGTTTTCTTTTGTGCCACACCACCTCATCATGGAAACCTGTGTCGTTACTACAAACATGCTGCTGATTTCTGTTACAAGTAATATTCTCTGACATTTATTTACATGATTTAAACTTTTTATCATTACGCACATAGCATATGTTTGTTTTGGGTTTTTACATTAAAAATATGTATACTGGAAGTGTAATTACTGTACATTTTCTGAATACAGTATTACAAGTATTCTAATTTCAAAAATAATTATTCTCTTCATTGCTTGACAATAACGTTTATATGCAATTGCGAGGCTTTTTGGGCTCATGTATTATATGTTGCAGGGTACAAATGACAGCAGTAGTGTAATTACTGTACATTTTCTCAATACAGTATTACAAGTATTTTAATTTCATAAATGATTAATTATTATCTTCATAGATTGACAATAATGACTATATGCAGTTGTGAGGGTTTTTGGGCTCATTGATATAGCGCAGTGTACAAATGACTAGACAATAACCTCCTTATTAGAGTATTCAAGGGTTCACAACTCTGTATTATTAGCAGGTTAAAATATCAGTCCCATAACCTATTGCTGAATTAAAGGGCTTAGTAGCACTCATGGAATTATTGTACAGTAATACCTGGGAGATCAAATGCCCATAACTTGAACAATCTGGTGATCGAATAAACTTCTCTAGATTTATTCCAGAGATCAAAAAATAAATCTGAAGGTTGAACAAATTGAAAGAACCTATATGGATTAAGCTGCTTTGCCAAGGTGACTGACACATCAGAGACAAATGCAAATGAGCCAGTTAACGCATAGCTTTTGCCCAATTACGACCCACAAAAATCTATTCTGTTTTCGCCAATTTCCTTTATTTTAGTATGTTCAGTGTTTATCCATGCACAATGGCCCCTAAGATGATTAGTAGTAGCAGTGATAATCCAAAAAGGAAGGTTTTAAGAACTACTATAGAACTAAAAATCGAGACAATTTAAAGGGAGAAAGAAATAGTGCTAGATTAACAGCCTTTGAGGCCCTTAAGCTAAGGAAGCAGATGCCCTGTCAAACATGCAAAGCCTGCCTTATCAGCTAGGATTTCTTAAATATGAGGCAATTCTGAGAGAATTTCAACTACAGTATTCCGAGTTTATTGCATTTAAATTCGCTGGCAGGTGAAACTTTCATGGATATACTTTTTATACAATTTTTAATATTATTGCCCAAGACTTGGGGGGCCTTTCAGCTTAGCCTAGTTAGCCTTATTAGAAAATCCACCACTGGAAAGAGGGGTGCATAAGCCTGAATTCCCAAAGAGTATGATACAGTGTACCGAAATCGACTATCTGCATGATTTTGAAAAATAAAGGAGACATTAAAGAAGCTGATGTAGAAAAAGTAGTGTCATTTCTATATCTAGGTAAAGAAGTACAGTAGGACCATTGAGGAAGTTGAAAAATTGTTATTGATATGGATTAAAGAAAAACAGTTGGTGGATGATAGTGTTTCAGAGACAATCACATGTGAAATGGAAAAGGAAATATGTTCAGAAATCATTAGTTTTAGAACTGGCCAAGGCTGGTTTGATAAATTTAAAAGAGAAGTGGCATTCATAGTAGGCATGGGGAGGCTGCTAATTCAGATAAAGCAGCTGCTGAGAAATATAGGGAACTTGATAGCTACATTAACACCGATAGCTATAGTCTAACAAGTTTTCAGCTGTAACGGAACTGGCTTCTTTTGGAAGAAAATGCTAAGGAGGACTTGCATCACCCCAGACATAAACCTATGAAAGATAAGCTAACTGCTGCTATATGGGAATACAAGCATTAATAAAAGACATCTAAAGGGTGATGTGAAGATTCAACAGTAAAAAGCCTGGATAACTAGGTAGATCTATATAGAGTGGATGCATAAAGAATTTGGGTCTAGTGTGAAAAAATACCTCCAGGAGAAACAGTTACCTCTTAAGGCCTTCCTCGTCAGGGACAATGTATCTGCTCACCCTTACAAAATAAGAATGAGTTGTCAGGGAGTTTTCCTTTATCTCATACAACCCATGAACCATCAGGTAACTTCCTATTTTAAAATTTTCCTTGCTCTAAACCACAATGACAAGGCCTGGGTGTAAGTTTTTTCCAAAATGACAAGGCCTGGGTGTAAGTTTTTTCCAAAATGACAAGGCCTGGGTGTAAGTTTTTTCCAAAATGACAAGGCCTGGGTGTAAGTTTTTTCCAGAACAATGAAATCTGAGGGGAACTTGTGACCGGACTATTTAGCAGAGAGGTACTTTGAAGGCTTTGAAACTGAGCCTGTGGTTGAGAACAATGTTTCTTTAGGAAAGTTCATGAAGAAGATATTGAAGAGTTATCAGAGAGCCATGACACAGCACTGACAACAGAGAAACTTCAACATCTTTACCATGAGCAGTACCAGTTAGCATATGAGGGCATGTCTTCATTGGATGAGGAGGGAATGGATCCTGTACCTAGTTCAACGATAAAGGAAATAATGGCAAAAAGGGCTGAATTACAAGTCTTGTTGAAAAATATTATCCAGATAAGGCAATAGCCCACAGAGCGGATAATTTTTACAATGACAATGCATTATTTCAGAAACCTCATAAAAGAGAGAGCCACATAAGGGGTTACCCAATGAGTTTATTCAATGGGGTACCCCTTCCAAGCAACACAAACACCACCTCCTCCTCCCCACCTTCCCACTAAGCCATCCACTCTCCTTACTACAGATCTTTTTGCATTTACTGTATAGAATTTATAATATTATGGCCCAAGACTTGGGGGCCTTTCAGCTTAGTCTCATTAGCCTTATTGGGCAAACTACCACAGGAAATAAGTGTCCATGTGACAATTTCCAAAGAGAATAATACAGTACTGCTACTTCTAATCTGCTTGACGGTACACTCAGGCGCACAATTCTATTTGTTTCCTTATTTCCTATCCTCACAGGGCTTTTTTCCCTGTTGTATCCCTTGGGCTTATAGCATCCTGCTTTTCAAACTAGGTTGGTAGCTTAGCAATTAATAATAATAATAATAATAATGAAGCAAAATTCAATTTTCATTTATTTATTCTATTAGTAATAACTTTCCATTAATTGGCTCCCAACCCAAGGATGCTTCCATTGGGGCCAGTTTTACATAAAGTTTACAATATTAAAATACAGTAAACTTTTTGTAAAACTGGCTCCAATGGGAGCATCCTTGGGTTGGGAGCCAATTAATGCCATCTCCATTAATTCTAATGGGAAAATTGACTGTGTTCAAACATGGTTTTGGAACAAATGAAGTTTAATCTTCAAGGTATCATTACAATTAATTTTTTAAAAATTATGTTTCCCCAGATTACCTGAACATGTTAGCTTAGAGGAAGGAGCCCTTTTGGAACCATTAAGTGTTGGCGTTCATGCTTGCCGAAGAGCAGGAGTTACCATTGGCTCAACTGTTCTCATCTGTGGAGCAGGTCCTATTGGACTTGTGAATCTTTTAACAGCAAAAGCAATGGGTGCAACTAAAGTCTGTATTACTGGTAAGTACTGTACTGCAAACGTGAAAAATCTAATTGTCTAATTGTAAGTTTATTCATTTTCTATAACATCTACAATGGTGAGAATTTTCCTTCAACAGACGTTCATATCGCCTGAGAACTTTCAGTTTTTATGTTAGCACTTTCACTATTTTACACAACTGATTTTGATATACAGTAGTCCTCCTTAATATTACAGACACTAAACATAATTTTAAAGGGAAGAAACCAAATCTCTACATACTGTATGTAGTGATTAATGAAATGCAAAAATTATGTAAAATTAGATAAATTTATTTACCATAAATCTACAAATGTCATATTTTATAACCTTGTATTTTTTTGCTGTTGAAGTTTTGCTATAAGATTTGGCACTAATTTACCATGGTTCATGCTAAACTGTCTTAAACACTATTCAACTCCATTGCAACAATTTATTTTCAAAAAATATATTCAAATCAAATATAGTATTTTTTTTATTTCTAATGAAGCACTACTTGTATTGTGCTTATTTTCTTCACAAGATATTGCACAGAATCGTTTAGATGTTGCCCAACAGTTGGGAGCAGATCACGTGCTTCTGGTTAACACTGGAGATGCAGAGGTCTTGGCTAAAAAGATTCAAGAGCTCATGGGAGGCATGCCAGACATCACTATTGAATGCAGTGGAGCCGAGCCAAGCATTCGCCTTGGGATCTTCGTGAGTTTCCCCATTCCTGTTTCTAAAATCCATGTTTGTGTTTATTGCACTGTCTTTAAATCATACGTGCCAAGCAGGATTCATAAAAACATTGGTAGAATATCACAGTACAGTACATACAAAGTTATCAAAACAACCGCCAATTATTATTCCTCCCTATTCAAAAAGTCCAAACATTCATAAAGTAAAAACCAAATAACTATTGAACTATGATATTAAACTGAGCTATTTCTATTTAACAGGCAACAAAGTCAGGTGGTATGATGGTATTGGTTGGCTTAGGACCACCAGAAATCAAAGTGCCCATTGTCAATGCTGCTGTCAGAGAAGTTGACATCAGAGGCATTTTCCGTTATGCTAACTGGTAAGGATACTTTCTAAGTTAATGTTGTTTTAAGCTATATTTTTCTAACCTCACTGTGCAATACTATACCCATGAGAATACCTGCATAGATTACAATCAACATCTTAAGCTTTATAGAACTTTAAACTGCAACAGAAATGTGAGAAGAGGTTATGATATTTACCAATTTAGTGAGGTAGTTTCTGACAACTATTCCGATATCTTCAAATTCAGACTTAAGGTTTTACTTGATTGCTTGAATGACAGAGTTTTCTGGCATCCTGACATCTAAGGTCATTGACGCTGATATCATTTGTTATAAATAAAGAATAAATGGAAATTCAATTCAATACAATAAAATTAAAGATGTTCGTATAAAAGTTAAATAGCTTTCAGAAGACCTGGTTCTGAAATAAATCTAAAAATACTGCTAGCATGGTATGCCACATCCAGTCCAAGAATCATGGCAAGGATGAACCTGCTATCCTCATTTTGAGCCTCAAACAGATTAGTTTTACTTGAATATAGGGGCTACTTTTACTATTCACATCAGTAGAAAGTCTTATACTAGTGGGTTTCACCTGGTTGTTATAAAAGGAGTGACAATTTTTTTTCCATTGATTCTATTATATTTATGATTAAACCTTGATGATTCCCTCTATTGACAATTAATGTTTACATGTTATGAGACATTCTTTTTCACACTTTAACATTAAAGCAAAAATGTATTGATATAAGCATTAATCAAAGCAGTTTTCACAATGTTTTGACACTTCTGTAAATTACTCTTGGTATACTACTTCAACGACCTTAAACAGTTTTGTAAATTTCAAACTTTCATAATTTATCAAGACTTCCCACATAATTGTTTCAGCTAACTTACTGGCATATATGGTCAGATGTACTGTTCATTTAGTAGTTTCAACCATTTGTAAAATAAAGAATAAGATTTAAGTCATCTATAAAATCAAAACTAATAGGATATAGACACAGCTAATTTACATTCATGCGCCAATTTTTTAAAAATAATGCTGATGAATTGACATGAATAAAAAAAAGAATCTATTTAAACAAAACAGTAAGGCACCCTGACTGAAATCCTACGATTTGAAACTAAAGAACCATAGAAGAATACAGCAAATATTAAATTCTACCATGGCATTTAGCTCAAGTTAAACAGTTACAAAGCAATTTATTAAGCTACTAGGAACATTTCTCTATCTGTTTCATTACATTTTCCCAACCAAAACTGAAATTGATTAAGGTATTTTAATGAAGTCATTCTAACTTCGTTATAATGGCAGTTGCAAAATAGCTTGAAAGGTTGCATTCTCAATCTTCTACTCTTTCTTTTATAGTGAAAAATACTACATTCCTTCTCCACATTATAATTATTTTTTTTCAGTTATCCTATTGCACTGGATATGATAGCATCAGGGAAGATCAACGTAAAACCACTGATCACTCATCGCTACAAGTTAGAAGAGACTGTTAACGCCTTTGAAACAGCTCGAACTGGTATTGGAGGAGCTATTAAAGTTATGATATCCTGCGAGTAATCAAACTGGTATGGTTTAGCGACAGTATCTGCATTTGATTGAGTGTGAGAATGTAAACGTTACATTCAAAATCTAGTACTGTACAGTATATCACAGAATTATTTCCTCTCCTTATTTGTAACTGAATTTTTTACCAATAGCATTTCTCTCAAATAAACAACAGTAAAGTATTAATTCACATACCTTTGCTAATCACCACTTTTCACTATGCTGTACTCTATAGAAGCATTCTCAAATTCACAATAAAGCCAAATATACGGTAGCTATACGCAATATTCATAGTGTCAAAAGCACTGCTGTATTCAAAACCTGTATGGTTTATGAATATGAATTGTACAAAAAAACCATGATTTAACCTATTCCATGCATACACTGAGATATTAAAGATGGTATTTTGAGCCTTATGTATACAGTACAGTATTGTTGTCTACTGTTTCACAACATTTTGGTTTAGAAAACTCATTTTTGTAATGGTAAAACAATTTCCATCAATAAAAAAATACTCTAACATGTTCAGCTGTTATATTCTTTTTATCCTTGAAATTGAAATTGCAATTCTAAATTCTATGCACTGTACCTAAAAGGCATTACTGTGGGATATCCAGTGTTTTCTCAACCTGTTTGAAATTGATCACAAATATATACATGTGATATATACAGCATACCATAGTGAACTTTCTGTAATCTGTATGACACTTGCATCTTGCAGACAATGAACCACATGAAAAATAACTTTGAATAACACAGTAACAATGTCAGGTTTGTTCCTAAGGGTTCTATAACAATGGTTTGACGTTATGGATCTATTTTGGTTAGTTGCTACTGTCTTACGATTACCGTTATAATTATAGATCTCTATAGTTTATAAAAAATCAAGACTACCAAGTTACATTTCTGAACTATTGTAGAGTTCAACTGGAGGATATTTTCTTAAATGGTAAAAGTTAGAGCAAACTAATTTTTAAGAGGGATAGAGGGGTACTGCAATGATAGACTAAGAATCAATGGAAGAAAAAAAAACAGCACAACTAGGTCTGAAAGGATACATCAAAGAACCTTCACTATCATCTACGGTTTGCTTCAGAAGGTACAGGGTAAACAGTACCAACTTAAAAGGATTATAGGTAAGTAAACAAAGTACTAGTACTAATCTATTATTATCATTACTAGCCAAGCTACAACCCTAGTTGGAAAAGCAAGATGCTATAAGCTCTAGGGCTCCAACAGGGTAAAATAGCCCAGTGAGATAAGAAAACAAGGAAATAAAAAGGATTTTGACGTAGGAAAAATCTATTTTTGGGCTCGAGCCATGTTGTCCTGATGGAAGTTCCTTCTGGCAACTTCTACAGTATAATATTTCTGCAATTGATATTACAAGAGAATTACCGTCAGGTATCACGGGGTTCCAACCCCCCGGAAACGACTATCCGAAGATATCATGTATAATCAGGGACGTATCCTAAGATAACCATAGATATCTGCACCCCAAACAGACCTTACCCAGTCTAATCCACTAAGGGAAAGGATAGGTAAGGAGCCGTTACAAATCCTATCACCTTCCAGTGCTCCTATATGTTCCTGCTTCCCATTCTTTTGAATGCAGCTGATGGCTACAGTGCGGAAGATTTTTGGGGGCACTTTTTTCGCAAATTTTGATGATTTGTTTTGTGAATTGTTCCTCCTTTTCGCCAAAGTTGAGTATCTACCTCTCTTTGGCTTTGTTTATGCTAATTATAATTTTACTTAGATTTTAGCATTTGGTTAGAGGAAGCCGGAGCTCTTCGAGTCCTGCTAGCATGGCGTCGGGCTTAGTCCCTGATGGCCTCTTATTGTCGTGTTTACTTAAATTTTGGGGGTAAGTTTCACGTTAGCTAGTTTTGGTATAGCATTACCATGCTAAGGACTCAATTTCATATCTAAATAAACGATATAAGTAATGAAAAATTAAAATAAAATATTTAAAAAATATTAACATTTTAAACAGATAATACACATAAAAAGACTTATGTCACCATGTTCAACATAAAAACATTTGCAGCAACTTTGAACTTTTGAAGTTCTACTGATTCAACTACCCAACTAGGAAGATCATTCCACAACTTGGTCACAGCTGGAACAAAACTTCTGGAATACTGTGTAGTATTGAGCCTCATGACAGAGAAGGCCTAACCATTAGAACTAACTGCATGTCTAGTATTACGAAAAGGATGGAACCGTCCAGGAAGATCTGAATGTAAAGGATGGTCAGAACTATGAGAAATCCTATGGAACATGCATAATGAACTAATTGAACTACGGTGCCAAAGATTAATATCTAGATCAGGAATAAGAAATCTAATAGACCGTAAGTTCCTGTCCAATAAATTAAGATAAGAATCAGCAGCTGAAGACCAGACAGGAGAACAATACTCGAAACAAGGTAAAATGAAAGAATTAAAACATTTCTTCAGAATATATTGATCACCGAAAATCTTGAAAGACTTTCTCAATAAGCCAATCTTTTGTGCAATTGAAGAAGATGCAGACCTAATGTGTTTCTCAAAAGTAAATTTGCTGTCAAGAATCAGACCTAAGATTTTGAGAGAGCCATACAAAGTTAAAGAAACAATATCAATGCTGAGATCCAGATGTTGAGGAGCCCTGTCCTTGACCTATACAGAATCTTACCCCTAAATATTTGCACACTCAATTTCCTTTCCTTAATCTGTGCCATGATAAATATGCGTATTATACAGGAGGGATTAATTCATGGGATTTATGATGATATTTTGTTAACATATGAACAGAAATCCAGATTAAATGTTATTCAATCTTCCACTAACCTTTGATTTTTTTTTTTCTATCATTTTTTCCTTCATCTCTAAAAAAAATTTGTAATGGACCAACTTGAGCATGTTAATCGTAATACCCTCATTCATTTAAGGATCTATACTAATTAAAGTAGATCATACCAAGATATGTGTACACAAAGTTAAATTCAAGGTATTATGTTGGCCTATTTGGCAATATCTTGTATATCCTACTGTCCATAGACCCTACTCAGGCAATGTTGTATGTATACAATTCAATACTTTCCTGAGAATCATGTAAGTTCCCCACACCCTTCCCCACTTACAGTGGTTTTGATTTTTCTCTATAATCCCTAGTCCTCAGAAGAACGAGGAATCAAGACAGTGACAATTTGTTTACAAACACTTATTCCTCAAACATCTTAAATAAAGAGAACAAAGGGTTTGTACACATCTTTATAAGAATTCTTTGCTCTTATTACAGATGAACTTTTTCTTTGAAAGAATGAATAGCAAATGACTCGGATAAATACCAAATTAATATAAAAATTAATGTTTCATTATGTTCTCTATTTTCCCTCATCAATTTATAAATATCAAAATACATTTATAGTAAAAGAAAATCTAAAAAAAAATTATCGTTGAAAATATACATTTCTTTCACATTTTAACCTTTCTTTAACACTTCAATTTAAGAGAAATTATAGTCACAAATGCAAGTTAAATCAATGCAATCATCTCCCAACATTGTTTGATATATGACTACCATCACAACAAAAGCCACACTAGTAACCAGGCAGAGGGAACAGACTCAACCACTATTAAAGCAGCACTAGCGAACAACCAGTTAACACGCAGAACTCTTGGGTACTTAAAACCTACAGGAACAACTAGGAGATGTGCTATTGAAAGGATCCATACTTCAAGAGACCACACTAGCATATTATCCCTCTTTGTCTCTAGAACCTATAAAATAAGTGCCCCCTCCAAAGAGAGAGACTTCAGACAGGGACCATAATAGTGGGACAGGCTTACTTAAATGTCATGGCCATGAAACAGCTGTAATAAACAGAAGAAACTTATTAGACCCATCCTATGTTCTGAACAGTAATGGCAATACAATACCTGCGATGGAAGGACCCTCGAGTAACCGCTTGGTCAGCTGGACCTATGTTAGAGGATTAACCTATGACCAAACACATCCTATACAACTACCCACATTAAGAGATTAATTAACTGTGGTACCAGTTGGACCCAAGATTGAATTTGAATTTAAGAATTTGTGTCAAGTCTTGGCAGTGAGACCTGGGAGGCCATACAGCACATGGAAAACCTCACAGTTGCACTATGAAGTAAAAGTCAAGAGAGGATAGACAGTACAATAGAAAAAAGGAAATGGGAACAGAAGTACAACAGAAAGCTAAAGGGTAAGCACAGAGGGGGTTTAAAAGGATGCTAGTGTACTGAAGGCACTGTACAGCATGGGGAGTCGACATCAAACTTATTTTATTTTTTTGAAACTCGTCTGATGTTCATAACGCTTCTCTCTCACTGTACTGCTTTATAGAAAAATATCCAAAAACTTAAAATTTCAGTTTTCTTCCTTTTAGACAGGCTTAGGCCTCTAGTACAGTACTGAGATAATCTGGCAGTAAATAACAATAACCAAGGCTAGGGTATGCCATAGCCTTGTTGTCTTTTCAGTCCTCTCATAACCTTTAGTTAAAATGTATTGATGCAAGTGAATCGAACAGATAAAGAGGGTGGACTGTACTTATAAAATTTTTCCCCTATTTGAATTCAAGCCTTAACTTAAAGACTTCAAATATAGTATTCTGAGAGCTCTATATCATGGAATTTCCTTATAGTCAACGGATAGGTGGCACAGTACACAAACATGACTTCTGGAATGGAGCAATACACTGTATGCTTCTCATAGACGCAAAACTATTCACAACAGAGAAATGAATTAGTAGTCAAATCACACTTTCCATAAACAAAAAAGGTACTGTACTGTAATGAAAAACTTAGAACAGATTCTTTGCTGAAGATAAAAACATGACAGTAATCAATAATTTTATTGAGATAAAGTATAATATGCATTTACTATTATATATACTGTACTAAATACCTAGGAAAAAAAAAAACTATGTATCAATAGTCATCCCAACCAGACGAGTCCTTAATGGTATCCTCATTCTGTTTCTTGATACGCCTATATGCATTTGCCTCTCCCTTAACTCTCAAGTTCTTTTTGGATATTTGCCTTTTATCTCTCTTATCAAGATCCTTAGCCATGCGTCTCTTGACTTCCTCAGGAGGAATGGTACTGGCAGTTGTGGAAAAACTCAACATACTGCAGATGTCACTCATTGAATCGTCAATTAAATCATCAAGAGAGGGAACTTCTTCCCCTTTTTTCTCTGCCTGTTGCCGTACTTCGCGTGCTTTGGCCAACTGTTTAACTAATGCTAGTCTTGCTTCATCATTCACATCTCTAGTCTTTTTCTTTCTAGAATGTCTACCAGACTTTGTAGACTGAATATCACTATTATCAATAACTTGTTCTTCAGGTGGGCAAACACCCTCCTCTGCCACCTCAGTATCATCTTCCTCTTCCTCTTGACAAAGATTTTTAATATTCGTATCTTCCTTCAGATCTTTGCATAGTGTATCCACAGACTGTTTCATTTCAGAGACTTCTTCATCAGGTATTTTCTCCTGAATTTCTGATTCTTCCTCTTCTTCAGTTTCACTGTCATTTTCACTATCTTCATCCTCCAGCTGTTCATCCACTTTATCTTCTCTGTAGTTGTCATCAAATTCCTTGATTTCCCTAGAATATCCACTTGCTGATACTTCTGTATCTAGGCTGTATTCTTTCCTGTAATGCGAGAATGAAAAGTTCAAGTTCCGTAATTGTATCACTCTATTCTATGAAACTTGAGTCTCTTATTAATTCTTCCAAGGTCTTGCACTAATTGGAGTTTAATAATGAAATTGCCACACAACTTAATTTTTCACAATCTTCAAACTGCTCAAGCAGAGACCCTATCCTCTTTTATTAAGCCTATTGGTTTACATTAGGCTTCTCCAAAACAGGGATGTTATGGAGAAATATCTTAAAAGTTATTTCTAAATTGCAAAGTCATTTTGAACATGACATTATTTCTTAGATATATTAAGAGTACAGGTACTCTAAAATTTATAATGACCTTACGAATGTACTGATTTGTATATCAATTGCAACTTTGAAAGAAATTAACAGTAGAACCAAAAGCATTAGTAAAAAGATGACTTGGCAAGCTACAAAATATCTTTTGAGGAAGATTGCCAATCACAAGTACAATATACCATAAATATCACAAATGTTAACTCAAATAGAATTTAACAAATAATAAAAAGAAACCAACAGGAGATGTGGTTCCCATCATGCCAGGAAATCAAAAAAGAAAAAAAAAAGGTGTCTTACTGGCAGATCTCATAAGAAAGCATCAAGATACATATATCAAATATAAACAATCGCCAAACAAAATGATCAACCTTTTCCCAGAAAATGATAAAACATTAGTCAAAGCATTAGCAAAAATCAAGCAGGTAAAGCACTTTACATGAGCAGGATTACATGCTTGGAGAAGTAACAGTTTTCTGCAAGTGCAGATACACATGCTAACTTATAGAGTTTACAACAACAATTCTACTGCAAGCTTCAATACATAAGCAAATCTCATATAAAAACAAATGAAGACTTGATATGTCTTCCTACACATTTCAGCACCCAGTTTGAAAGAATTGCAGTGTACATGCACATTAAAAGCCTACCATGGCATTTGGGAAAAAATTGTTTGATTTTACATACAAGCAACTTTCTCCATTTACATGCTAAGAGGCAAAATATCCATTGAATATCGATACTAGAGTAACTTGTTGACAAAGTACACCTCTTCATCTGGATGTGTGACATTTGAACCATTCCTAGGTGATTTAAGAATTGACTACCGGAACATGGTTTTTAACCAAAGGATAAAGTGAATTGTCAGTCTGTATACTGCCTGAAATCTTACTATTTTGATAAAATAATGGGTCACACTTAGAAAACTACAATACATAAAATTAATGATAAGAATTAGGAGCCAGCAATATCAGAAAATAGAAATGCAAAGTTGTGCTTATCACAATCAGGCAAGCATAATGGGCATTTTAGCATGAAAATAATAAAAAACACCCATAAACATATAAAAACAGCAAACTCAGGGAAATAATTTAAAAAAACCATACATATAAAAATGGAAAACTCACGGAAATAATAAACAAACCCATAAACATATAAAACAAGCAAACTCAATATTAGCTATCCTTTCATTTTTATAGTGACTACCTTTTTGCTACTTTTCCGAGAACATGTGCATAAGTCACCAATGCTTCTCATACAACAATACTACATATATAACAAACTTTATAAACACATGTACAGGCCAAAATAAACAAATCAACAGGTGAAGACATTAAGTAATTCATGATTTTCAAAGCTGTAAGGTTACAGCAGGAAGATATTTATCCCTATGAATTTTCAAGCAGCTTAGTCGATTTGTTGAACTTTCATATCTAGTTCAAGATACATATAGAAGCAGACACACTATTAAAAAACAAAAGTGTATATAGTAAGTAAAAAAAAATTTCTAACATTCTCAATCATTACTTGCCCTCTCTTTCTAAAACAGGTGCTAGTTCCTAAATATGACGTGCTTCTGATTGTATAATTCAAGAGAGACTTTAAGAATATTTCAGATTTCATTCTGATAAAACTTTTTACAGTATATACCATGATTTTTCAATCCAGTGTTACATAAAATCTGACACTGAACTAGAAGTCAATTAATAAATTACTACTCTAAAAGGTTAGTTAATTATGATAAGCAAAAGCATAAAATCAAAATTGTTTGTGTCTGATCTCGAAAGCCATCACTTAACATACTACAGCATATTCCAGTCACAGGTCCCAATCAACAGATCTTAAGCAAGCATTAATAAGGCAAGAAATCAAAGCCCATGCAGAATGAAGTACATTACAAGCAAACTAAATACTGTATGTACATAATTTAAAAAGTGTACTTACTCAATGTCTGTATCAAAGTCTGGATGTAGTTCGCTTTCATAACCAAATTTCCTCCTGAAAAAGTCTTGAATACACTTGACATCACGATTAAAGTACCTGAAACACAGAGATGGATCAACTTTAAAAAGTTATAAAATAGTAACAATGACATCAATAAATATAGACTCTCAACTCCCACAAGTCCACATGATATTGTTAACATAATCATTTGAATATTCTAAGACATTCCTTATAAAGAAATATCAGTTACATTACTTACATTCTAGCATTTTCATGTGAAGTAGAAACCATCTGTGGGAAATCAATGACTATAGGCTTAGCAGATTCGTCAATCATGATGTTAAACTCGTTGAAGTCACTATGAATGACGCCGTGGTTGGCCAATTTTACTATTAGATCCATCAGGTCACTGTAAAGCTGTGGTACATCTTCCACTTCATGAACGTTACACCTAGAAAAACAAAAGACAAAAGCTATTATGATAAGCCAAAGTTTGGGTTTTTTACATTAATGTACAGTGCACTAAAATCAATAAAACGCATTTAGCAATTGATACCCAAAACATCAATATTTTTTGTTTTCTATAAAATAACAAGTAGGATATCTTAAATAGCAAGCCTCACAATAAGATTTATTAATGTACTGTATTAAAATGGGAGGTAAATCAGTTGTTGTTTGCGGATGATACTGTACTGGTTGCACGCACAGAAGAGAAGCTTGGCCGATTAGTGACAGAATTTGGAAGTGTGTGTGAGAGAAGGAAGTTGAGAGTTAATGTGGGTAAGAGTAAGGTTATGAGATGTACGAGAAGGGAAGGTGGTGCAAGGTTGAATGTCATGTTGAATGGAGAGTTACTTGAGGAAGTGGATCAGTTTAAGTACTTGGGGTCTGTTGTTGCAGTGTTGGGGGCAGTTAAGGGAGTAGTAAAAAATAGAGGGTTGGGCATGAATGTAAAGAGAGTTCTATATGAGAAAGTGATTGTACCAACTGTGATGTATGGATTGGAGTTGTGGGGAATGAAAGTGATGGAGAGACAGAAATTGAATGTGTTTGAGATGAAGTGTCTAAGGAGTATGGCTGGTGTATCTCGAGTAGATAAGGTTAGGAACGAAGTGGTGAGAGTGAGAACGGGTGTAAGAAATGAGTTAGCAGCTAGAGTGGATATGAATGTGTTGAGGTGGTTTGGCCATATTGAGAGAATGGAAAATGGCTGTCTGCTAAAGAAAGTGATGAATGCAAGAGTTGATGGGAGAAGTACAAGAGGAAGGCCAAGGTTTGGGTGGATGGATGGAGTGAAGAAAGCTCTGGGTGATAGGCAGATAGATGTGAGAGAGGCCAGAGAGCGTGCTAGAAACAGGAATGAATGGCGAGCGATTATGACGCAGTTCCGGTAGGCCCTGCTGCTTCCTCCGGTACCTTAGATGACCGCGGAGGTAGCAGCAGTAGGGGATTCAGCACTATGAAGCTTCATCTGTGGTGGATAACAGGGGAGGGTGGGCTGTGGCACCCTAGCAGCACCAGCTGAACTCGGTTGAGTCCCTTGTCAGGCTGGGAGGAACGTAGAGAGTAGAGGTCCCCTTTTTGTTTTTGTTTCATTTGTTGATGTTGGCTACCCCCCAAAATTGGGGGAAGTGCCTTGGTATATGTATATGTATGTATTAAAATTATCATTTACTTATTTACTGATACAAATGTGGTACATTTCTATACATTTTAGAAAAATGATATTTTAATTATAAAATAAATTTTTGAATATACTTACCCGGTGAATATATATAGCTGCAACTCTGTTGCTCGACAGACAAAAAAACTGTAAAAACTCGCCAGCGATCGTTATACAGGTTGCGGGTGTGCCCATCAGCGCCAACTGTCGGCCAGATACCATACTCAATGTAAACAAAGACTCAATTTCTTCTCATCCCACTGCGTCTCTATTGGGGAGGAAGGGAGGGTCGTTTAATTTATATATTCACCGGGTAAGTATATTAAAAAATTTATTTTATAATTAAAATATCATTTTTAAATATTTAACTTAGCCGGTGAATATATATAGCTGATTCACACCCAAGGTGGTGGGTAGAGACCAGTTAAATATGTTTACATCTTATAAGCTAAGAGTTTTTATTTCATTTTAGAAGTTATCAATATAACAAAAACAAAATAAATAGGTACCTGGTAAGGAAGTCGACTTAGACGATTACTCTGCCTTATAAGTACGTCTTCCTTACGGAGCCTCGCGATCCTCTTAGGATGCTGACAGACCCCTAGGAGCTGAAGTATCAAGGGCTGCAACCCATACAACAGGACCTCATCAAACCCTTAATCTGGGCGCTCTCAAGAAATGACTTTGACCACCCGCCAAATCAACCAGGATGCGAAAGGCTTCTTAGCCTTCCGGACAACCCATAAAAACATTAAAACATTTCAAGAGACAGATTAAAAGGATATGGAATTAGGGAATTTTAGTGGTTGAGCCCTCACCCACTACTGCACTCGCTGCTAAGAATGGTCCCAGTGTGTAGCAGTTCTCGTAAAGAGACTGGACACCTTTTAAGTAACATGACGCGAACACTGACTTGCTTCTCCAATAGGTTGCGTCCATGATACTTTGCAGAGATCTATTTTGCTTAAAGGCCACGGAAGTTGTTACAGCTCTAACCTCGTGCGTCTTAACCTTAAGCAAAGATCGGTCTTCCTCACTCAAGTGTGAATGAGCTTCTCGTATTAACAATCTGATAAAACATGACAAAGCATTCTTTGACATAGGCAAGGATGGTTTCTTAACCGAACACCATAACGCTTCAGATTGGCCTCGTAAAGGTTTAGTACGAGCTAAGTAGAACTTAAGAGCTCTAACAGGGCATAAGACTCTTTCTAGTTCATTGCCTACGATCTCCGAAAAGCTGGGAATATCGAAAGATTTAGGCCAAGGACGAGAAGGTAGCTCATTTTTGGCTAGAAAACCAAGTTGCAGAGAACAAGTGGCCTTTTCTGACGAAAATCCGATGTTCTTGCTGAAGGCATGAATCTCACTGACTCTTTTAGCTGAGGCTAAGCATACCAGGAAAAGAGTCTTAAGAGTGAGATCTTTCAGGGAGGCTGACTGTAAAGGCTCAAACCTGTCTGACATGAGGAATCTTAGGACCACGTCTAAATTCCACCCAGGAGTAGCCAAACGACGCTCCTTAGTGGTCTCGAAAGACTTAAGGAGGTCTTGCAGATCTTTATTGTTGGAAAGATCTAAGCCTCTATGCCGGAAGACCGATGCCAACATGCTTCTGTAGCCCTTGAAAGTGGGAGCTGAAAGGGATCGTCCTTTTCTCAGGTATAAGAGAAAATCAGCTATTTGGGCTACAGAGGTACTGGTCGAGGATACAGAAACTGACTTGCACCAGTCTCGGAAGACTTCCCACTTCGATTGGTAGACTCTAATGGTAAAAGCTCTCCTTGCTCTAGCAATCGCACTGGCTGCCTCCTTCGAAAAGCTTCTAGCTCTCGAGAGTCTTTCGATAGTCTGAAGGCAGTCAGACGAAGAGCGTGGAGGCTTTGGTGTACCTTCTTTACGTGTGGCTGACGTAGAAGGTCTACTCTTAGAGGAAGACTTCTGGGAACGTCTAATAACCATCGAAGTACCTCGGTGAACCATTCTCTCGCGGGCCAGAGGGGAGCAACTAACGTCAACCTTGTCCCTTCGTGAGAGGCGAACTTCTGCAGTACCTTGTTGACAATCTTGAATGGTGGGAATGCGTAAAGATCCAGATGTGACCAATCTAGGAGGAAGGCATCTATATGTATTGCTGCTGGGTCCGGGACTGGAGAGCAATAGATTGGAAGCCTCTTGGTCAGCGAGGTTGCAAAGAGATCTATGGTGGGTTGACCCCAAGTCGACCAAAGTCTCTTGCACACATCCTTGTGGAGGGTCCATTCGATTGGAATTACTTGACCTTTCCAACTGAGACAATCTGCTAGGACGTTCGTCGCCCTGGATGAACCTCGTTACTAGGGAGATGCCTCGATCTTTTGACAAGATGAGCAGGTCCCTTGCGACCTCGTACAAAGTCAGTGAGTGGGTACCTCCCTGTTTGTAAATGTACGCCAAGGCCGTGGTGTTGTCCGAGTTTACCTCCACCACCTTGCCTCGAAGGAGATTCTCGAAGCTTATCAAGGCCAGATGAACCGCCAAAAGCTCCTTGCTGTTGATATGCATGCTCCTCTGACTCGAGTTCCACAGACCTGAGCATTCCCGACCGTCCAGCGTCGCGCCCCAGCCCAAGTCCGATGCGTCCGAGAAGAGAACGTGGTTGGGTATCTGAACTGCCAGGGGAAGACCCTCTAGTAGGCTGATATTGTCCTTCCACCAAGTCAGACAAGACTTTATCTTTTCGGAAATCGGGATCGAGACCGCCTCTAGCGTCTTGTCCTTTTTCCAGTGAAAAGCCAGATGGAATATAAGAGGACGGAGGTGTAGCCTTCCTAGCGAGACAAATTGCTCCAGGGATGATAGCGTCCCTACCAGACTCATCCACAGCCTGACTGAGCAGCGTTCTTTCTTCAGCATCTTCTGGATGGAGAGCAGGGCTTGATCTATTCTGGGGGCCGACGGAAAAGCCCGAAAAACTTGACTGTGAATCTCCATCCCTAAATACAGAATAGTTTGGGATGGGACCAGCTGTGACTTTTCCAAATTGACAAGGAGTCCCAATTCCTTGGCCAGATCTAGAGTCCAATTGAGATCCTTCAGACAGCGATGACTGGAAGAGGCTCTGAGAAGCCAGTCGTCCAAGTACAGGGAGGCTCTGATCTCCGATAGCTCGAAACTGGTACCCCACATTCCTGTGAACAAACCTCAGAAACGGTTGGGAATCCGGGTGTATAGGAATGTGGAAGTATGCCTCCTGAAGGTCGAGAGAGACCATCCAGTCGCCTTCCATAAATGCTGTCAAGACAGCCTGGTAGACTTCATCGTGAAGATTGTCTTGACAATGAACACATTGAGTGCACTTGCCTCTTACGTACTCCTGCAGTGAACATGGCTGCCAAATCATGGAGCCATCCCTGAGGGACTTGTCCCTGCAGAGAACGTGGCTGTCAGATCATTGGAGCCATCCCTGAAAGCCTTGTTTATGCATGACATAATTGTACAGCAAAACTTCAAAGGCTCGAAAACAGCTGTGAAGTTGACCTGTAAAATCTTGGAGCGTCTCCTGGCCAGGCGCCAGGGAGAGTCTACGAGATTTGAGAAGTCTATCTGGGCAGAGGCAGGAACTCCCAAGCCGAGAACTTCTCTCGTGTCATATCAGACTCTCGCTCTATAAGCCAGTTTAAAAGAAGGGAAAGCAAAGGCTGTATCCCCCAAACTCCTCCTGGTGATAAACCAGTCGCCTAGCAAACGTAAAGCTCTCTAGGAGAGCGAGAGAGCACTAGCTTATAAACAACGGCTTCGAAGTAGCTAGGCCTAGTGTAAGCTCTGACGTTTAAGCGAACGAGGAGCAGCAGTTACAAAAAGATCCGGACAAAGATCCTTAAAAATCAGCATGATTTAAAGAAAGTCCATAGAGGGCTAAGCAGCTTTAGGCTCCTCTCCGTCTGACAGAGTCCTCAAGGGAATATCCGTAGGAGGGGGAACAGCAACTTCCTCATCTAAAGGAACCTTGTCCGATAATAGCGGAGTCTCAAGCAAGGGAGAGACCTACCGTGGTGGCAATGCTTTACAAGCAGAGTCCACACGCACTGGTGCATAAGTAGCGGACCAGGACGCAACGTCATGTAACTGCTTGACAGTCTGTGAACTGTCAACAACAACAGGTGCGAGAGACTAGGACGCAAAGTCATGTAACTGCTTGACAGTCTGTGAACTGTCAACAACAACAGGTGCGTGAGGACGCACAGCGTCCACTCGAGACTGCTTTGACTGCCTAGACTGAGCAGTCAAAACAACTCTAGAATGCGGAGGTTGACGCACAGCGTCAAAACAAGTCAACTCCGATTGTTAGCGAACGTCCTGAACGTCAACAGGAGCATCAGCAAGTGGCCTAACGTCCAAATGTGGCTGAAAATCCACACGAGACCGCATCGAGTGTGGTTCTAAACAACCTGATTGACGTGACTTAGCTACGCCAACGTCAACAGGACGCACAAAAGAACGTTAGGTTGGCTGAAAGCCAGGATCTCGATGAGAAAAACGGCTAGGCTCAACAGACTAATCGGCAGAATAGTCTTCCATAAGGGAGGCAAGCTTATTCTGCATGTCTTGCCGTACAACCCATTTAGGATCAACGGAAATGGTTGCGGTAAGAGACGAGGGTAACGTCTGTGACCGCAACACTTTGCCAACAAAAAAGACTCTCGGAGTCTGTGTTACGCTTTTGTTAGGCGGCGAGCAGTTTTCCGATGACTGCATAGGGTCAGAGCTGTCCTAATGGCTGCAACCAGGACGCTGGACCTGTCCTGAAAGGACTGACTTTCGCTTAAGGGCCTCGAAACCTTGTTTCAGGTTTCTTATGCGAAAAGCCTTCGGATGACGAGGAGAAAATTGTCTCTCTCGCCTTATGGTAGGGGAGATCTTGGTAAGATACACCCGATACCATAGAGGGAAAACGTCTGTTCGCTGATCAAGGCCTCTCGAACCCATAAGTCGTACGACATTACTTCTCCCCTGGGCTTGGGAGCTTGCAAGAGGTCCCGGACTAGGTGAACGACAGGCACGAACAGACGAACCCTCGGACGCAACACTGTAACACTTTGCGCAATATCACTTTAACACTACGATTTTCTGTTTTGCACTTATTTCACTGAAATCGAAACTTTTACTGATTTCTACCTGAAGCACGCAATTCTACCCTCATCAAAAGGTAGTAAATGCGAAATCAGTCGTATAATGCAAGCACATTAATACCAGCAAAAAAACAGTAAACATCTTTTAAGATAAAATAATTCAGTGGTTGGGGAAGAGAAGAAACACTAGTTCATTCAAAACTACGTTTTCAATCTCTCACCGTACATTGCCTGGGGACGAGAATAAAACTAAAAACGTTTTATCCTTTCTCCCCGTACAGAGACTAGGGACGAGAGTAATTCGAGAACAACGTTACCCGCTTGAACGGAACGTTTTCTCTCCTCTCTCTCCCTCCGTCTCTATCTCTCTCTCTCTTTCTCTCTTGATTTCGCACCTAAGAGAAGAGCCCAATTACATTTCGTCAAAAAAACATGTTATTTGACCAAAAGAAAAAAAAACTGAATGGTTTTTCAATTAAAAAGTTCCTTTAAAATAGAATTTAAAACATTTAAGCTTTGAAAGAAGAATGAACAAAACGTCAGAATCGATTACTCTTTCTGCAAAGTGAAACCGTGATACTCTCTCTCTCTATCGTAACGATAGAGCGCAAACTGCGTAGCATAAATAAACTAAACGTTAGTTCATTTTTGAAAACAGTACGAAGACTATTCAAAGAAATTCTTTCATAAAATATTTATTAAAAATATTCATTTAAAAAGTTTTAAATCATTAGCTCTTTAAAAGCTATTTACGATTGAAAGGGCTCAATGTTGTTTAACTTCGGTTTCCAAGTTAGGACCGCCTACTCTCAGGAAAGGTCGCATATAAACAAAACATTAAAATTTATTTTTTATGTTTATTATAAATGGAAAGTTAATCGAAGAGGCCTAATAAAGGCGGTGAGATATGAAATATATAGAGGAAAATCTATAATTAATTTATAACGTGATAAGATAATTACTAAAAGCCTAAACACACTTCCGTCTAAGGGAAGGGTCGGCCATTTAAAAGTCAAAGAAAGTCCATACTCTCTTTGTCACCAAAAATTAAATCTATCCAAAACGAGTTCAAGATTTAAGATGAAGATAAAACACCTGCACTGCGAAAGCTCAAACCAAAATGAAGTACTTCACCAAATATGTTGAGAAAACTCCAGGTTCTACAGCGAGTAAAAGTACGTCTTGTCGACACGTCGACAGAGAAGAAATTGAGTCTTTGTTTACATTGAGTATGGTATCTGGCCGACAGTTGGCGCTGATGGGCACACCCGCAACCTGTATAGCGATCGCTGGCGAGTTTTTACAGTTTTTTTGTCTGTCGAGCAACAGAGTTGCAGCTATATATATTCACCGGCTAAGTTAAATATTTAAAAAATATATAAATCAAAGATTAGATGTTTTTCTGTTTCTAAATGTTAAGTTCCTCCCATTATGGGATAGCTAGATGTATACAGCAAGTGATCTTTTTATTGTAAGTTGGGTTTTTACTGTGCAATAATAAAAAAAAAAAAGCTTAGCAATAAAAACAGTTTAACCAGATCATCTCCGTCAAGAGATACAATTGCATTTACAGTACTTCAAATTCAAATAAAGACAATGTACACAACTTACAGTGGATATCCTTTTACAAGCTCCATGATAACACAATGTCTTGAATAGTCTACTGGCCGTGGGACAGGAAATCCTCTATCATGCAGAGCTTTCATATAGGCAAACTCTTTTGTAGCAGACAACCTTGAGAGATACAACCAAGATACACGACTTCGATGCTTGTGATAGTCACGCTTTTCCTTTAGCTTTCGGAAAGAAGTTCGACCTAATCTGAAAAGGAAATATTCAACTTATGAAATACCATCAAGACTTGACAAATCAGACTAACTCAATAAATTGCATGGCTACTCCACTTGTCAAATTTTCATCTTATTCAAAATTACAGTTTATCAACTTCTTAAAACAAATTGCATTTTACCTAACCAAACAAAAGTATTTTTAAATGTGGGGATTATTGGCAATAGCCTATTTAATCAATGAAACTTCAAGTAGGTGGGCGAGTGAGGGTCAAGAATTATAATGAAAGACTAAAGTCTTTGTACGTCTTACTACAGGAGGCTAATATTTTCTTTTACAAAAATATAAATACAAATATTTCCCCTATCAATACAGCATAAATCATTTCTTAGATCCCATGTAACATATACTAGCATTGTTTCGATCCCTCCAAAATGTCAACTTAGCCCCCTTGCCCTGTAACCTTCAATAAAACCTTAATGTACCAGTGCAAGAAGTCTAGGTTCATATGTAGCAATTAATACCACAACAAGTGTCAAAAAGATACCAAAACACTCCCCTCATTCAAAGAAAGACAAAAGAAAGGAATAAGATCTTTTGAATCTTCATATAATATTCATAAAATTTCAAGGCATTTGGGCCATACAGCCCAGGACTGTGGATGAGGAGGAAATTCACCTCCAATGTGTGACTGGGAAGAAGGGGACCCTGCAATTACAGTGAAAAGTAATACTATACTATGAATTTTAAAACAATCTGTATTTTTCCTAGCTACACAAGCCTGAATCAGTAATACGGGTTACTCCTAGTCTTGTTTTCTCTATGACCCGACAATCAAAAGAAAAGGGAGTTTGACTGCATCACAATACAGTTGCTCAGCAACTACAGTGCCCTCTGCCTCATGACACCCTTCACTCTCCTGGACAAAAGACTTGTGGGGCAGTTGAGGCGGGATCTTTGATAAATGACTCAGGTTTGTATAGCTAGGAAAAAAAAAAATTGTTTTAAAAATTTATAGTTTATTCCTACACGGATACAAAGAGTCATTTATATTGTAGTCTTCCTTAGGTGGGAAAAAATTTCCGTTAAGAGACATGCCATTCTTGACTAATAGATACGATTACTATTTAGGTTGTGGTTGGTGTGGCCTGATTGGTAACATCTCTGGCCGGTGTTTGCCAGACGGGGGTTCGAGTCCCGCTCAGACTCGTTAGTGCCTTTAGTGTCTACAACCTTACCATCCTTGTGAGCAAAGGTTGGGGGGTTTGGGGGAACCTATAGGTCTATCTGTCGAGTCATCAGCAGCCATTGCCTGGCCCTCTCTGGTCCTAGCTTGGGTGGAAAGGGGGCTTGGACACTGATCATATAATATATGGTCAGTCTCTAGGGCATTGTCCTGCTTGCTAGGGCAATGTAACTGCCCCTTGCCTCTACCATTCATGAGCGACCTTCAATAGCAAAAGATCAAAAGTTGATAAATTTTGAACTGTGCAGCCGGCTCGTAAAAAGACAAGGCCGTATGTTCAATCCAAGAAGATATGCTTAGTGCCATGGGGGGGAGCTATATGAACATCAAGTCACGAAGAATATATCCAATATATCATCATTAACCCTTTTACCCCCAAAGGACTTACTTGTACGTTTCACAAAACCCATCCCTTTACCCCCATGAACGTACTGGTACGTCCTTGCAAAAAATCAAAAATTTTAAATAATTTTTATTTTTCCTAACATACTCACCGAGAACTACTTTTCTTGGAGTCACTTGTGATCTCTCAATCTCGACCAAGGTTTTTCCCGCCGTTACCCCCCCCTACTCCGTTCTATATAGGTTTACCCCCGCCGCCAGAGAATGCGCCCTGAGGGCAGGATTAGGGCAGGTCACTGCATCTCTGGGTCAGCATCCCCATTAAGTTCGTCGCTTAGCCCAACTTGGCAATGGAAGGATGGCACTCGGGGACGGAAGGGAGGGCCATTACCCGAAAAGTAGTTCACGGTGAGTATGTTAGGAAAAATAAAAATTATTTAAAATTTTTGATTTGTTCCGACACAAATACTCACCGAGAACTACTTTTCTTGGAGACTTATACTTTAGGAGGCGGGAGTGCTATTCTGCCACTTGACTCGGCACATAGTGCCTAGAGGGCTATGGAATGCGGGGCCTATCAGAGAGCGGAGTGAGAGTAACTGCGGAACCTTACGCTATTATCTAAGACTCACCTCTTAAAATTTCTTCAGGTGATTATCTCCTGATGAAGTCGCGAAGAATTTATTCACCGTTGGGGACATCTTCTGGCCTACCGCTACACAGTTTGGAGGGCGGCAATGACTGTCCCAATGGAGAACCCGTCCAAGGATTTTCTCGAATAATCCTTGAGGTAGTGAGCAGTAAAGGTCGACTGGTGCGACCAAGTGCCTGCTTGCAGGATCTGCCCCACCGCCATGTTTCTCTCAAAGGCCAAGGAGGTGCTCAGACCCCTGATGTCATGGGGGCGGGGAGTGCCTGGCACTGCCATTTTATCCTCTTCATAGGTTCTAGCGATGACTTGTCTCAGCCAGAAGGATATGGTGTTCTTGGAGACTTGTTTCTTATTAACACCTGTGGAAACGAAGAGGTTCTTGGTACCTGGTCGGAGATGAGCCGTCCTTTCCAGGTACTTTCTGAGCGTCCGTACTGGGCATAACTTCAAGTCTTCTGTATTGCCTGTTTTGGGAATGGCCGGAATTGAGAAACCTTAAAACTTCGGGTCCCAGACTGCTGGGTTCTGAGTCTTCGCCACAAAGGAGGGTACGAACCTGAAGGACACTTCTTTCCACCCTTTGGAGTGCGCAACGTCGTAAGACAGACCATGGATCTCGCCCACTCTCTTAGCCGAAGCCAAGGCTAGCAAGAAGACGGTCTTGAGGGTGAGGTCTTTGTCCCCGATATCTTTCAGGGGTTCAAAGGGAGGACGACTTAGCATTTTCAGGACCTTGGCCAGGTCCCACCTGGGCACTCTCCTAGCTTGAGGAGGGCAGGACTGCTCGAAACTCCTAATCAGCATCGCTATGTGTCTCGAGGTCCCCAGGTCGATGCCTTTCAGGAGGAAGACTTGGCCTAAGGCGGCTCGCACTCCTTTAATGGCTGGGATTGACATTCCTACTTCATCCCTAAGGTACACTAGAAACTCAGCTATGTCCGGGACCGAAGCTTTAAGCGGTCCTATGTGTTTCTCCGAGCACCACTTCGTGAAGGAGGCCCACTTCGCCTGGTATACCACGGTAGAGGATTTTCTCAGGTATAGGGACATTCTCTTAGCTGTGGCGGAGGAGTACCCCTCCTTCTTCAAGAGCCGCTCGATAGTCTCCAGGCGTGAAGGCGAAGAGAGAGAGGGTTGTCGTGGAACCTGAGGAAGTGAGGTTGACGCAGGAGGTCTGACCTGGCGGGCAGAGGCCAAGGTGGTTGGCTCGCTAGGTCTTTTAGATCCGCGAACCACTCTCTCTCCGGCCACCAGGGCGCTACCAAAGTCATCCTTAGGTTTTGGGAGGCCCTTACTCTGTTGAGTACCTGCCTTATCAGCGTGAAGGGGGGAAAAGCGTACACGTCCAAGTTGTCCCACTTGTGCTGGATGGAGTCTTCTAGGGCTGCCTTTTGGTCTGGTACCGGGGAGCAATAGACCGGTAGTTGGGCGTTGAGCTTTGTTGCAAAGAGATCCATCACCGGGGAGCCCCAGCGTTGAATGATGAGTCTGGCTACTTCTGGGTGTAGAGACCACTCTGTCCCCACTATCTGACCCATTCTGCTGAGGCCGTCGGCTAGCACGTTTCTCTTCCCGGGGATGAACCTTGCTAGCAGCACCACCTGCTGCTCGTCCGCCCAATGTAGGATGCTTATGGCGAGGTCGCACAGTTCCTTCGATCTCATGCCCCCTTGCTTCTTTATGTAGGCTACTACCGTGGCGTTGTCGCACATTAACGCCACGGTGTTTCCCTTTAACCGACTTACAAAGTGCAGCCATGCCTTCTGGACTGCTCTTAGCTCTAGGACATTGATGTGGAGATGCTTTTCGCTCTCCGACCAGATACCGCTTGCTGTCTCTTCCAGAAGGTGGGCCCCCCACCCTTGGTTGGAGGCGTCTGTGAACAGGAGGTACTCGGGGGGACAGGACCCGAGGGGCATCCCCTTGAAGGAGTTTGACTGGCAGTGCCACCATTCTAGGGAGGTTCTCGTGTCTGGAAGGATAGGAATTAACGCTTTCTGAGAGCCTGTCTGGGACCAGAGGCTCTTGAGGTTCCATTGCACGGGTCTGAGCCTCATCCTCCCTTGGGGAACCAGTTTCTCCAATGAGACCAGGTGACCTATCAGTCTCTGCCAGTTTTTCGCCCTCCTGGAATGTTCTGACAGGAACGGCCGAATGATGTGATTGAGGTTCCGTATCCTGTCTTCCGAGGGGAAAACCTTCCCCTGCACGGTGTCCAACGTCATCCCCAAGTATCCCATTCTGTTGGATGGTGTTAAGTTCGACTTTTCCAAATTGATTATGATTCCCAGATTCCTGCAGAACTGGAGGAGGTTTCTCCCTTGTTCCTCCAAGAGGGCCTTTGAGTTGGAAAGGAGCAACCAGTCGTCTAGGTATCTGATGAGACGGATACCCCGTTCGTGAGCCCACACTGAGACTGTCGCGAAGACCCTCGTGAACACTTGAGGGGCCGTCGACAGGCCGAAGCAAAGGGTCTTGAACTGCAGGATCTGGGAACCCCATTTTACCCGGAGGAACTTCCGACTCGACGGGTGGACAGGGATCTGGAAGTATGCGTCCTTGAGGTCGACCGTCATCATGTAATCCTTCTCCCTCAAGGACATCAGGACGGATTTTGGGGTGTCCATCTTGAAGTCCGTCTTCTTGACGAACTTGTTGAGGGCCGACAGGTCTATCACGGGTCTCCACCTCCCCGTTGCTTTCTCCACCAGGAACAGGCGGCTGTAGAAGCCTGGGCCTAGGAGAAGGACCTCTTCCATGGCCCCCTTCTCTAACATGGAGGAAATCTCCCCTTGAAGGGTGGCCCTTTTCATCGGGTCCCTGGGGGCCAACCATTCTGTCTGGCTGGCTGGAATAAGAGGAGGTGGGTCCGCTATGAAGGGGAGCCTGTAGCCTTCTTTCAGGACGGACATCGTCCAAGGATCCGCTCCTTGTGTTTTCCATGCTTGCCAATGAGGTCTGAGGCATCCCCCAACCCGAGGCTTGGGCGGGAGTAGGGGCCTCTCCCTCTACTTTCTCCTAGAGGGGCGGCCTGATCTGCCTCTCTACGAGGCGGAGTAACCCGACCTGAAGGAGCTGGCAGAAGCTGGTGCTCCTCTGCGGGAGGGCTGAGGAGTTGTTGTCCAGGAGGAGGAAGGGGCGTCCCTCCTCGAAGAGCTGGGGGCGGCCTGAGGAGTCACGGCGCTATCCGAGGCTGATCTCCTGTACGGCGGCCTTCTAGATGACGCTTGTCTGGGGACGTTGGCCTCTCTCTTTTTGGACACTTTCTCCATTAGAATTTCCAGCTCTTTTAAAGGGAACAGAGACTCACCCCCCAAGGGTAGGCTACGCACAGCTCGGGCCCTCCTGTCTGGGATCTTCCTCGACATCTTAGATAGAACCGTGTATCGTTTCCTTAGTACCCAGTTGGCCGTCAAGGCGAGCGCTTGGTACGCTAGAAACTTCAGAGATTTCCCCCCGGAGGTGAGAAGGTCCGTCAGGAGACTCTGCTGCTCTGGATCTTCGGGGTCGATGGAGGCTTGCACGCTTACTAACGTGGAGGCCCACCAGTCCAGCCATGAAGATACGTTAACCAGGTCCCTCGACATCTCCTCCATCATGGCGGCTTCCGTAGGCGAGAAGGAAACCGGGGCTGACGCGGCCCTTTCGTCCGAGCCGCCTTGTCCCAGGATGTCCAAGGCCGGGTCCACTCTACAGGGGCCTGGGCGCCGCCCTTCAGGAATGTAAACCTTCCCTTGTGCTTTGAGGCCCTGGAGCAGTTTCGAGGCACTCTGGGACTTGGGGGCTTCCGCATTGCTGGCCACTAAGTTGTCTATGTACTCTTGTCCCAGTACTAGGTCTGGGGCAAGGGGAAGGGCCAGGGAGGACATCGGAAGGGCGTCGTGATGAGTGATTCTCAGGAGACTTGATCTCCAGGAATTCCCCTTAGGTGCCGAGGGTTCTGTAATCCCATGGTGCCTCCTGATGAGGCCCACCACCCTTCTGTATGCGGAGTCCTCCGACGGGGGAGCTTCTCCTCCGTCAGCCGAGGTCTCGGCCTGGAGCGGGGGCGCCGGGTTGCTTGTTCGGTAGACCGGTCGTCCCGCTCTTGGGTCCAGGGGGGCCGACCTGTAACCGTAGGGAGCTCCGTAAGAGGGTGGATCTCGCTGCAAGGCGGGTACCACCGGCTCAGGGAGGGCCCTCAGTTGCCCCAAGGCTCTGGAAGCGGAAGTCACGGTCCCGGTGGGCTGACCCGTCAACGGGAACCGATCCTTCTTACTCGATGACCGCACCAGCTGGGCTGGTTCGGTCAGGCTGCCTTCAAAGAAGCGCGTTTCCCCCCGCTGGGCGGGGTGAACCGGAGGCCTCGAGGACTTATGCTTCTGTGAGAGGTCTTTCCTGCGTGGCAGGTCGCGCGGTTCTAGGCTGTGTGTAGGGAGCGGCAGCCTAGACGCACGTTCACTGGAACGAGAGTCTGGAGAGTGGAGCCTCTTGGACTCTCCTGAAGGGACGTAGACCCAGGCGCCGCCGGGAGAGGCATTCCTCCTATACTTACGGGAGTGGGAGCGGGGGCGCTTCTTGCTATGTCGCGACCTTGACCTAGAGCGGGAATGATCGCTTTCGGACAGCTCCCTCTTCCTGCGCCGTTTCTCCCTGAATTCTCCCCCGGAGGATGAGTCTATCTCTGACGAGTCCGAGGGCGCCACGTTCCTCGCGTAACGGCTGCCCGCGTGATCCGTGGGGGACGTTCTTCGCCGCCGGACGTCCGAGACTGAATGTTGGAGGAAGTCCTCGGGAACAGCCGTGGAGATCGTCGGCACCGAGTCTACTCTATCCATGCCAGGGGGCCAGGGGTCCAGGGTCACGTCCATTCTTAGCGGTGACCTCCCTGGTGTCTTCGGCAACTTCCACCCGAAGGCATCGCTACTCGGGCGGCGAACTCTAGTTTGGCTGTCCTCTGGCGGGGGAGAGCCCGACACACCGGCCCACGAGGGCGGAGGAGACTCTGAAATCACAACACTGCCCCATACGGGGTCTTCCGAGGACGCGTGGTCCCCTACCACGAGGCCTGATTCACCAGAAGCACTACCGGACTCTCCGTTAGCCCTAGAGGGGCCTGCCCTTGGTTCTTCCCTCGCACTGGGTTCACCGGGGAGAACGCCTTGACTAACCACAACACTGGGGGCTTGATGCCCTCTCCTCTGCGAAGGAGACGGAGAAGCCGAGGCTTCGTCGTACCGATCACTGGCCGACGGTAACGAAGAAACGCCACTAACTTTCCTGGGGGAACGCTTAGAAGATTTCTTCTTTTTGGTACCGTAGCGTACCCACTGGATATCATCCCAGCTTACGCACTCTGGACACGTGTCCGCGGAGGAGCAAACTTTCCCCCTACACGTGGAACAAAGGGAGTGAGGGTCTACTTCTGGTTTAGAGAGGAAAGCCCCACACGACTTTCCGGCTCTAGGACCAGGGCAACGTCGCACGTGTTCCATCGTTCGCACACGAAAGGCACAACACTAGCGAGTTATAAGTACACTGGGATATACACAGGGGGAACGCACTGTAACACTTGCGAATAACGCACTACGCAAGAAACACAAGTCCCCACGCTGGAAACACGTGGAACACAAACGCGCCAAAGGATCGAGAGAGCGAGAAGAGTGAGCTGTGTACAGCTCACGACCAAGGAACTTAATGGGGATGCTGACCCAGAGATGCAGTGACCTGCCCTAATCCTGCCCTCAGGGCGAATTCTCTGGCGGCGGGGGTAAACCTATATAGAACGGAGTAGGGGGGGTAACGGCGGGAAAAACCTTGGTCGAGATTGAGAGATCACAAGTGACTCCAAGAAAAGTAGTTCTCGGTGAGTATTTGTGTCGGAACAAACGGCTATTTGTATTTTTTTTTTGCATATTTTTTATAATTTTTTCAGAATCTTCAGGCATTTTCCAAGAGAATGAGACCAACCTCACCTCTCTATGACAAAAATTAAGGCTGTTAGAGCAATTTAAATAAATTATACTGCAAAATGTGCTTGAAAAAAAAATAACCCCTGGGGGTAAAGGGTTGGAAAGTTCCAAATAGCCTGGGGGTAAAAGGGTTGCTAACTGAAAAATAAGACATTCTTACTCGCATTAGGGCGAGATCAAAGTGAAGGCTTCAAGTCCAACTGTGATCAACATCCGCCACCCTTACATACCCTCATAATGCAGAGAATAACGGATGCCTTTGATTAAACAGTTACGTGTCCCATGAGCGCATATAATTAGATTATTTGTTGTGCTGCAACAATAGAGACTAAAGACTGTCCAGAGACCTGTGCGTGCAGTCTCTAAGATAATGGTCCATAAAAGTGGTTTGTCTCTTCCACATGCCAGCTTTAAGAACTTATTCTAGAGTGGTTTTTGTAGAATGCTAGGGTTGCAGTAAGACCACGAATATGAAGTGCTTGAAGGAGAGCCCTGGAGACAATTCCCCTAAAGATTTATAAGCTCTCATGATTGTTTCTTTAAACCGAAATGAAATTGTGTTTCTGAAAACTTTCTTTCTGAAGCGACCACTGCTCTACAGTAGAACAAATCGGAAATTTTAGACCTAAGATCATCATCATCATCTTCTACGCCTACTGATGCAAAGGGCCGCAGTTAGATTTTGCCAGTCGTCTCTATCTTGAGCTTTTAAATCAATACTTCTCTATTCATCATCTCCTATTTCATGCTTCATAGTCCTCAGCCATGTAGACCTGGGTCTTCCAACTTTTCTAGTACCTTGAGGAGCCCAGTAGAAAGTTTGGTGAACTTATCTCTCCTGGGGAGTGCAAAAACCATGCCCAAACAATCTCCATCTTCCCCTCACCATGATCTCATCCACATATGCTGTTCTTTTCAGAAATTTTTTAATTGCTCTAACGGGACAGAGTAAAATGTCATTAGGGGCATCAGTTACCTCTTTGGGACACAAGATCCTGAAAGAGTCCATCTGATATTTTCAATTGGATTCTGGGTTTTGGCTACAAATTCGGGAGCAAAAGATAAGCATAGTTCTTTCCATCCTCTGGAATGTGACGTAAGACAAGGTAGACCATGTAGTTCATTTACTCTTGGCTGAAGCTAGGACTTGGAGAAACAGTCTTTAAGGTAAGGTCCCTGTCTAAGGCTTTCTGCATGAGTTCATAGTGGGCTTTACTTAAGATCCCGAGAATGTTGGTCACATTCCAGGTAGGTGGTTTGAGTTCTCGAGGAATACAAGATTGCTCGAAACTCCGAATGAGAACTGAGGGTTCCCATGAAGAGGAGAAGTCAAGCCCTTTCAATATGAAAACTCGGCTCAAGGCAGACCGGTGGCCTTTTACCGCAGTGATTGAAAGGAACTTCTTGTTCCTTAGGAACGTCAAGAGGTCTGCAATCAGGGGAATAATGGACTTGGGAGGAGCAATATTCCCCTATGACACCAATCACAGAAGGCTTTCCACTTGGCCTGGTAAACTGCAGCAGACGACTTAAAGACATTTGTGAAGTTGTTTCGCTGTTGGTTTGGAAAAGCCTTTCTTTTGGAGGGAATGCTAGTCTCCAGCCGTGAAGTGACAGGCAATGCTCCGAGACATGAAACTTTCTTAGGTGGGGTTGTTGTAGCAGGTTTGGCCATTCTGGACATTCTCTTGAAATTTCCGTAAGAAATTCAAGCAGGTCTGAATACCATTCCGCTTGTGGCCACTGTGGAGCTACTAGCGTTACATTGACACCCTGGGATATTCGGACGCTGTTAAGTGTCTGATAAATCAGACAGAACGGAGGAAAGGCATAAAAGTCCAGTCCGTCCCACGGGTGCTGAAAAGCATCTTCCATTAATGCAGCAGAGACGGAGAACTCCACAAAGTCAAACGTCTCATTGCCATAGAGGAAGCAAAGACCATCCCGAACCAACTGTCATCACTGATCAACTTAGATGGTCGGCAATGACGTTCCTCTCCCCGGGGATGAACCTCGCTGAGAGGGAGATTGCTTTGGTCTATGGCCATCAGAGTATTTCTACTGCTAGTTGGCAAAGCAGGAGAGAGGCTACGCCTCCTTGTTTGGAGATATAGGTCATTACCATGGACTTGTCACTCATCAGAACCAGGGAGTGACCTTTCCGAGTCTGAGAAGTGGAATAACGCTTATCGCGCTTCTTTCTTCTCCAGGAAATTGATGTGAAAGGCCTTGTCCTCTTCTGACCATAGGCCCAAGATTTGCTACTTTCCTAGGTGAGCACCCCACCCTTGGCGAGAAGCATCCAAGAACACAAGAAATTATGGGGGAGGAACCTGAAGGGGTTTCTCACTAACAGGTTCTCCTCTCTCAGCCGCCAATGCAAGTTCGTCACAGCCTCCTGGGGCATTGACAGCAGGGTTGCAGGGTGGTCGGATGTATGCGACCTCTGGCTCTTCAGAGCCAACTGTACCGAGCGAAGACACATTCTCCCAAAAGAGATGAGTTTCTCCAAAGAGGAGAGATGGCCTAGAAGTTTCAGCCTAGAGTGTGCAGGAAGTGGCTTCCCTTTCAGAAAGGTTTCTGCTATTTCCCTGAATCTAAGGATCCTGTCGGAAGATGGAAATGCTTTGGCTTGGACTGAGCCTATGTCCATGCCTAGGTACCTGATGGATTGTTGAGGGACAAGGCTGGACTTCTCCAGGTTCAGTTGGATGCCTAACTCTTGCAAAATCTAGGAGTAAATCCCTGTGCCTCAACAGAAGAGCTCGGGATTCTACCGGGCGAAGCCAGTCGTCCAGGTACCTCAAAAGCCTTATGCCCCTGGCATGAACCCAGACTAAGACGAGGGCAAGGATTTTGGTGAAAACCTGAGGGGCTGTTGACAAGCCAAGAATAGCACCCTAAACTGGAAAATTTTGTCTTGAAAGGGAAACCTTGGATACTTCCCTGAGGCAGGATGAATTGGGACCTGAGAGTAGCAGTCTTTCAGGTCTACGGTCAGAAGGAAATCGTTCTTCTGCTGGCCTGGAGAATGGTGGCCAGAGTTTCCATTTTGAATTTTGTTTGCAGCATAAACAGATTTAAACCAGAAGGATCTATGACTGGTCTCCAACCTCCCGTCATCTTTTCTACTAAAGAAGATTGCTGAAGATGCCTGGCGAGTCTTTTAAGACTTCTTCCACGACTCCTTTGGCCAACAATTTGGATACTTCCTCTGATAAGGAGGTCTTTTACTGAGCCTTTCAAATAAAATGGTTGGATCGTCAGAGTCCTGGTCAGATGTGGCGGACAGTCAATGAAAGGACTCAATACCCTGAACGAAGGATTTCTACCGTCCAGGGGCAGCCTAGAAGTCCTCCCACCCATGCCAAAAGCTACGAAGGTAAACCAACCCCCGTGTTAAGCAGGGGGACATGCCCTCCTTAGCGGGAGCCTTTGCGACCACGCCCTCTACATCCGGAGGGATGTCCTCTCCGTCGGAAGGTGGGTCTGGGGGCTTACCTCCAAGGCTGTTGCAAATATGTTGGAGGCAGAAGTCGTCTCTGCTGAGGAACTGGTTTGAAAGGCGATTTCTTTGCTGATACTGTGAGGTAGGCATCCTTGATGCTGCTGCCCTCCTCATCATAGGGAACCTTTTCTACAGCCGTAGCTACATTCGAGAGAGGGAACAGAGAAGGAAAATTTACTAAGTCTGTTTTTTCAGGGATAATGCATACCTGGGAGACAGCTGTCTACAGCATCAGGCCAAGACTGAGTCGCATCTTTTTAAGATACATTTACCCCAAAGAGAAACAGCCTGGTGTAATAGGAAATCCATGGATTTTGCCCTTGACTGTGATAAATAATCAATTTGCTTCAGGGCGTGTTCCTCTTTTAGGTTCTCTGTGACCGCATAGCGGGATACCACTCCAAACCAGTGGTCGAGCCAAGAACAGGCTTGAATTGCACACATAGTTGATAGCAATGCAAGTAACAGTGAATAATTAAAAAACACACATGGCACTACAAGGGTAAACGAAGGTGAATGCGGATGTCTAATCGTAGATAGAGGAAGTGAGGATACCTCCTCTCAACTTCACAACCAGGAGTGTAGTGAAGAGCGTCATGAGATGGCGCCCTGCACCACCATGCACTGTGGTTGCTTATCAACTGTAATGTGATGTTGTCTAGTCATAGAAAAAAATGAGACTAGGAGTAACCCATATAAATGACTCGAAAGTTTCTATCCGCATAGGAATAAGCAGTAGTTAGTAGAGGTTGGACAGTAAGATGGAAGACGGCACAGGATAAAAAAGGGGTGCAACTGGGGGGCCGAAAGGAAAATGCACAGACCCTTTGGTATTGCCAACAGTGCATAGTGAGAGGTGAACTAATGTCATTATCTATAATCTACATGCAAGGGGCTTCAGGTCCTTGAAGTTAATTTTATAGAGGTTTCCTATGAATACAAATACATTATAGAGATAAAATTAAAACGCTATATTGTATTACTGTATCAAAGTAATGTAATACGTCACAGTCATAAGTAGGAAAGAAATTTTTTGTAAAGGCATATAATTTCATCTATACTCACCTATGAAGTTTCATGCACATAGGATTGCCCAAATTATCTGCAACCACATAGATATCCGATTCCTTTCCAACACCGATCTGACTACCTACTGAACCCACAACATCTCGTGAAGCAAGTACTTTAAGCGCGAGGTAATCATAACCCATGTTAGTTAGCCTGTAACCATCATCTGTAATTGCAAGACGATATTTGGTCATTAGAAGTGTATACTGTAAAGAAAAAGAAAGCTCTACAATCCAATTCATTATCGACAAAAACACAGCGGAGGGTGTGGAATTTTCTTTCCTTAGCCTCATGTTCTATACAAGGTACCTTAGACTTTAGTACACTACACTATTTGGAGATGCTTAATTTTCAGTTATTCTTTTCTGGAGTAAAGTTCCCCATTCCTAACTAAGATTAAGCAACCTACAATCTACGGTAGTTGCTTTCCCTATACCCCTGACAAATAGCTTGACTGTATAAAATTCTTTATTCCTTGGTTGCTAAGCACTTTAGATGTACAGCTTCTAATATTACACCGTTTAAAACATACTAACTCACTTAAAAAAAATTAATTGGGTGAATACAAAGCCTGACAACGTTAATAATTTCTTCATAGTACGTTAAAATAACTACCAGTATATTTCATTTCCTAAGCAATATAAGACTGTAGTCTATTTTAGTAATGTCAAAAAGAATTCTGTATTTAACCAATTTTCTCAGAAAATCCATTATGCATGAATTCTTCCCATAACAGAGTAAAAATGTGTCCCCTATTAGTTTGCCCATCTCTTTCCCTAGTACTGTATATAAATAAAATGTAGTCAAGCAAGTGCAAGTTGAAACAATAAGAATTTGTCATGTTTATGGTAAAGTATCTATATTCACAATATCTAAATTTTTTCTAACATCTCTTGTTTAACAAGGCTAAATGTACTTTAAAAAGGCATTATTCTTGTATCTTACTCTTATGAACCATCTTATGAACAAAATTGATTTTCATTACTATGAGAGGAAACTGACCAGGCCAATTAACAAACTTCAAAACCACATAAAACTTGAGAAGTCTTAATGTACAACAAACTTCAGAATCATCTTACAATGTTTGCCCCGTTCATATGCACACAGGCGATGTTTGCAAAGCTCCCGGAGCATTTTATGAACACCTCCAGCTCGTACATTAGCAATCTGTGCTACGAGCGGTCCAGGTACTAGTTCGTGATTTTTCATGCCCATCTCAATCTGAAATATAGAAGAACTTTAGATACATCTAGTATTAACATGGTGAATAAAATGAGGCAATTTCAGTCAATTAAAACTTAACATTTTATTCTCCTTTCCTTAAACAGGGGAACTTTAACTTTACATTCACAGATCGTATTGACAAAAAGGGATATTGTGGCACTAGCAAAACCTGCTCCAAAAATTGCCGAATTACTGTATTCTGACAGTAAAGAATAGCTGAACTTTCTACTTAAAGGTTTACAATATTACTCAATATACTAAAAATTTTGCACTCGCTAAACCCTTAGCTTTCCAGTCATGATAGTCGACCCACCATAACTCAAAAACTAAGAATTTCTGCAAGAAATTATCATCAATATAATTTAAAACACCCAATAAATTCACTAGAGATGTCTTATTTTGTCCTAACTGTTTATTGTACTATTCTATAATTTTACTAGGAATTCTAGAATTAGCAGCGTACACAAACACATGAATGGCTTTCCATAATTAATTACAAAATTAAGTACATAAATAAGCAAGACATGGTAAACAATGCCTTTGGCAATATTAATTATAATAATTTACATATACTGTATATCTACACATTTTCTCCAATAAACTTTACATAACCAAACCTTACTCATCAAAAAGGGGTTTAATCATCTTAAAACCCCCACTTTCCTAAACTAACCTGTCATGGGACACCACATTAAAAAATTATTTATCAACAGCATATGGTTAAAGCTATACCCATAATACACCTAAGATTGTATAATAGCCGTGTATTAAATACATCATAAATTTTCCTTAGGGATGTAGGTATAATAGCGGTCACCTGTATGTATGATGACGGCTGACTAAGAATACGGCAGTGTAAGCGGATTCGCAGTGGGGCATTAGCCACCCCCTGTGTTTGGTAAGTAGGTTAGGTTAGGTTTGGGGGGGGGGTTATGTTGGTTGGTGTCCATATTCTATGCTCGCTGGAGGAACTGGCCGCTGATATCCAAAGGCTCCTTTTCTTAATTTAACCTAGGAATTGGGTCCTAACCTGATGCTATAAATCATACAATATTCTATTTATAGGAATAGGCCTATGCAAAATTATATCATACACCATGGGCAACCACTCAGTACATTTACCCAATTAGCATTTAAGCTTATTTTATTACCAGTTTGTATATAATAACTACAATATACAATAACTTCTTGTAAAAGCATATAGGTGTATTTACCAATTTGTATACATTATTTGTACATTACAGCCTAAGGTAAGAATAGTCAAAAGACGAATATACTTACAGCCGTCAAAACTCGAAAGTCTTCTCTTGAGAGGTATCGTAAATTTGCCACTCTTAACTTCCCCATTTTGATAGAATATCGTTGTTCCTTCTTCTAAAATATCAATTGAACAGAAAGGGTTATAACACGTGACAGGTAAACTATTTGTCACTAAGCAAACTGGTTCGACAATAGACAAAAAGACTGTATGACTCCTCATGTCAGGTTATAGTAGTAGTATGAGAGGCTGACATTGAAGTCACACTCTGTAACGCCTCCCTATTTACTTGATTTGCCTTTCTTAACATAATATTTAGAATCCATATCATATCAATGTTCTATCACATTTCCTGCTGTTTTTATCGTATTAAAGACTGAATAAATATACTGTTAAACTAAAAAACATATTAAAAACGAGGTGGCCTGCTTTTTACCGTTGCTAATTATCAACAATTGTGTCAAGGGTGCATGGTTATAAATGAAGCAATTATTTATTTACTTGTTTTCTTCTTTACTTTTATGTGTTTATTTTTGTACTGCGTTTCCTTTAAACATATTTTTCATGTATTATTTTATATGAGTTCACTGTCATTACAGCCCTTAATTTTCTTTACAAGAAACCTGACTGTTTTTTTTTTTTCTGGTTCTCGGGAAACCTGTAATTTGTCTGTTGCCATCTACAATTTGCAATCATCACAGAAGATATTTTTTTCCAACGATATTTTTTTCTCACTGTGGTAAAAGTAGTTTCGTACACGAAGACACAGATATTTTAGGGGATTTACAAAGTACATGGTACTAGGTCGACATGACCATGTCATGATCTCTAAACGAATAGGCTATTTAACCGGTCCCGGTAAAACAGACAAACCTACTTTCAAGCTTATTTTGCCGGTTCGATAAAATAGACAAACATGCAGGATGTGCCAGTGATTGACATGCCAATTGACCATAATTTCAGCATCACTGAATGCACAAAACGGGATGATTTGCCAGATATACAGAATTCTGACTTAATACCTACAGGTACAGAATTAGCTGTAGCCGATGGTGAAACATAACCACCCACTTTTCCTGAGAACAGTGCAGTTCCAGAACCTGCTAATCCTAAATTAGACAATGTCACTTTGCCTCCAAAAGCCAAGAAAAGGGGTAGACCTAAAGGATCAAACAATAATGTTCTGGGACTTCCAAAGAAAAAGTCAAGACTTGATAAGCCAACTCCATTCATCAAAAAATCATCTAATGACAGGGATCTACAGGTACTTGGCTACTTTGTAAGTGATAAAGATGCCATCTGTGCCATGCGTGGGAAGGTTCTCTTTGAAAATGCGGTAGAACAAAACCCTTCTTCAATTCCAACAGCATGTCTGGATGAAAATGTTTCAATCCACAAAATCCGCCGATATTTTGATTCAGACGGTTGGAAAGCTGTAGAGCATGTTTATGAAGCCTCAAGATTGTCAGCACGGTGAACGTGTGAGCTCTGTAGTCAGGATTTGAGCAAGATGGATTCTGTGGTCTGTGACTGTTGTCTTCAGTGGGTGCACCTTAAGTGTATTGGTTAAAGAACGCTCCCGAAAGGAAAGTTTTGGATTTGCAGAGACTGTTATGCCTAAAAATTCTAAGACAGCTGTATTTATTTTAATAATTGATTAAAATAATCGTTTTAATGATTTTTTTTTTTAATTTGTAGTGAACAAGATTCAAAATTGTCTTTAAAATTATATAAATAAATCTCTTTTAAGTGTTTTGTAATTTTTTTTTTTTTATTTCCATTTATAATATTTACCGGCTAAATAAGCTTAAAATCAGGTTCGTCCATTTTACCGGGACCGGCAAAATAAGCTTAAAAGCAGGTTTGTCTATTTTACCGGGACCGGCAAAATAAGCTTAAAAGCAGGTTTGTCTATTTTACCGGGACCGGCAAAATAAGCTTAAAAGTAGGTTTGTCTATTTTACCGGGACCGGCTAAATAGCCTCTTCTATCTCTAAAACCATGGGCAACCTTAAGTAATCTTGTAATCAAGGGAGCGATTGTACAATTACCAATAACAATCTTTATCAGACATATTCGTTCTTTATTTCAATCTTTAAATCAGGACAATTAGTTCATTTTAAGGGTGCTAACTAATAGTTTACAAAAAGTTGTTGGTGGGCTAAGAATGTAATCTTTCTGTTCTGAGTGTAATAATCCTGTCCCATTTCAAAAATTGTTATATGCAATACGATTCAAATTTATGGGATAAGATAAAAATGTTATTCATAATGACAATAAAGCTATGCTACGATGAGACATATATCATAACTAAGTCAGCCTTTACTATTATTAATATGATTATCCCGAGAGCGAAAATAATTAAAAATGATAGCAGAGTCTATGGAAATTGTACAGGCGAACGTGAAATAAAAGAATGCACTTCAGAATTTTTTTTTCAAAAGTATCAATTATTCAAGATAAAATAAACAAGATTTTGAATGCTGGATGAATTCGACATGCACCAAAGCTTTGGGTGTGAACATTAAGAGAAATGATTATTAACCCGTGATTATTATTATTATTATTGTTATTGTTTTTGTTGTTGTTATCAACATTATTATTATTATTATTATTATTATCACCATTCACTCAAGGTGTTAACTACTGCACTATAATTGTTCAGTGACTACTTTCCTCTTGGTAATAGTAGAAGAGACTTTAGTTATGTTAAGCAGCTTTTCTAAGAGAAGGACATTCCAAAATCAAACCATTGTACTTTAGTCTCGGGTAATACCATAACCTCTGTACCATGGTCTTCCACTATCTTGGGGCAAGGTTCTAAGGTTTTTTTTATAGTTTATATATGAAGGATTTATTTAATTGTTGTTACTGTTCTTAAAATATATTTAAATATTTTATTTTAATTGTTTATTACTTTTCTTGTAGTGTTTATTCCATTATTTCCTTTCCTCACTGGGCTATTTTCCCCTGTTGGAGCCCTTAGGCTTATAGCATCATGCTTTTTCAACTTGGGTTGTAGCTTAGCTAATAATAATAATAATATTAAATAATTAATAATAATAATAATAATAATAATAATAATAATAATAATAATAATAATTATTATTATTATTATTTATCATTTTATTATTATTATTATTATTATTATTATTATTATTATTATTATTATTATTATTATTATTATTATTAGGGGTATGGCTAACGGTATGTCTGATCATTTTTTGGTGGAAGGAAAATTAGTTGTAGCAAAAGAGTGGGGGAATAGAGTAGGTGGATGTAAAAGGGAGCTAGTGAGGGTTGAAGAGCTAATAAAACCGGGGGTAAAAAGTAAATATCAGGAAAGGTTGAAAATGGCATATGACGAGGTGAGAGTAAGAGAAACTGGTAATTTAGAGGAGGAGTGCAAGTTAGCAAAAGAAAATTTTGTTGGGATTGCAAGTGATGTATGTGGCAAGAAGGTTGTTGGAGGCAGCATGAGGAAGGGCAGTGAATGGTGGAATGAAGGGGTGAAGGTGAAAGTGGAAGAGAAAAAGAGGGCTTTTGAAGAATGGCTGCAGAGTAATAGTATAGAGAAGTATGAAAAATATAGAGAGAAAAAGGTGGAAGTAAAGCGCAAGGTACGTGAGGCAAAGAGGGCAGCTGACCTGAGGTGGGGTCAGGGACTGGGTCAGTCATATGAAGAGAATAAGAAGAAGTTTTGGAAAGAAGTGAAGAGAGTAAGGAAGGCTGGCGCAAGAATTGAAGAGACAGTGAAAGATGGAAATGGAAGGTTGTTAAAAGGAGAGGAGGCAAGGAAAAGGTGGGCGGAATATTTTGAAAGTTTGCTGAATGTTGAGGATAATAGGGAGGCAGATATAATTGCTGTTTCAGGTGTTGAGGTGCCAGTGATGGGAGATGAGAATGAGAGAGAGATTACAATAGAGGAAGTGAGGAGAGCACTAGATGAAACGAGAGTAGGAAAAGCATCTGGTATGGATGGTGTGAAAGCCGAGATGTTGAAGGAAGGGGGTGTGACTGTACTTGAATGGTTGGTGAGATTGTTTAATATGTGATTTGTGTTGTCAATTATACCAGTAGAGTGGGTTTGTGCGTGTATTGTACCACTATATAAGGGTAAGGGAGATGTGCATGAGTGTTGTAATTCAAGAGGTATTAGTTTGTTGAGTGTAGTTGGAAAAGTGTATGGTAGAGTAATGATTAATAGGATTAAGGATAAAACAGAGAATGCAATCTTGGAAGTACAGGGTGGTTTTAGCAGAGGTAGGGGTTGTATGAATCAGATTTTTACAGTTAGGCAGATATGCGAGAAATATTTAGCAAAAGGTAAGGAGGTGTATGTTGCGTTTATGGATCTGGAGAAAGCATATGATAGAGTTGATAGGGAAGCAATGTGGAATGTGATGAGGTTATATGGAGTTGGTGGAAGGTTGTTGCAAGCAGTGAAAAGTTTCTACAAAGGTAGTAAAGCATGTGTTAGAATAGGAAATGAAGTGAGCGATTGGTTTCCGGTGAGAGTGGGGCTGAGACAGGGATGTGTGATGTCGCCGTGGTTGTTTAACTTGTATGTTGATGGAGTGGTGAGAGAGGTGAATGCTCGAGTGCTTGGACGAGGATTAAAACTGGTAGACGAAAATTATCATGAATGGGAGGTAAATCAGTTGTTTGCGAATGATACTGTACTGGTAGCAGACACAGAAGAGAAGCTTGACCGACTAGTGACAGAATTTGGAAGGGTGTGTGAGAGAAGGAAGTTGAGAGTTAATGTGGGTAAGAGTAAGGTTATGAGATGTATGAGAAGGGAAGGTGGTGCAAGGTTGAATGTCATGTTGAATGGAGAGTTACTTGAGGAGGTGGATCAGTTTAAGTACTTGGGGTCTGTGGTTGCAGCAAATGGTGGAGTGGAAGCAGATGTACGTCAGAGAGTGAATGAAGGATGCAAAGTGTTGGGGGCAGTTAAGGGAGTAGTAAAAAATAGAGGGTTGGGCATGAACGTAAAGAGAGTTCTATATGAGAAAGTGATTGTACCAACTGTGATGTATGGATCGAAGTTGTGGGGAATGAAAGTGATGGAGAGACAGAAATTGAATGTGTTTGAGATAAAGTGTCTAAGGAGTATGATAGGCTGGTGTATCTCGAGTAGATAGGGTTAGAAACGAAGTGGTGAGGGTGAGAACGGGTGTAAGAAATGAGTTAGCGGCTAGAGTGGATATGAATGTGTTGAGGTGGTTTGGCCATGTTGAGAGAATGGAAAATGGCTGTCTGCTAAAGAAGGTGATGAATGCAAGAGTTGATGGGAGAAGTACAAGAGGAAGGCCAAGGTTTGGGTGGATGGATGGTGTGAAGAAAGCTCTGGGTGATAGGAGGATAGATGTGAGAGAGGCAAGAGAGCGTGCTAGAAATAGGAATGAATGGCGAGCGATTGTGACGCAGTTCCGGTAGGCCCTGCTGCTTCCTCCGGTGCCTTAGATGACCGCGGAGGTAGCAGCAGTAGGGGATTCAGCATTATGAAGCTTCATCTGTGGTGGATAATGTGGGAGGTTGGGCTGTGGCACCCTAGCAGTACCAGCTGAACTCGGCTGAGTCCCTGGTTAGGCTGGAGGAACGTAGAGAGTAGTCCCCTTTTTGTTTTGTTTCTTTGTTGATGTCGGCTACCCCCCAAAATTGGGAGAAGTGCCTTTGGTATATGGATGGATTATTATTATTATTATTATTATTATTATTATTATTATTATTATTATTATTATTATTATTAGCTAAGCTACAACCCTTCTTGGAAAAGCTAAAATAAATAAACTAGAAGATAAGTAATGAACAATTAATATAAAATATTTTAAGAACAGTAACAGCATTAAAATACATCCTTCATATAAATTATAAACTATTGAGACATGTCAGCTGTTCAACGTGAAAACATTTGCTGCAAGTTTGAACTTTTGAAGTTCCACCCGATTTGGTCACCGCTGAAATAACACTTCTAGAATATTGTGTAGTATCGAGCTATTTGATGGAGAGGGCAAGGCTATTAGAATTAACTGCATATATAGTATTACAAGCAGGATCATGGTACTGTCTAGGAAGATCTGAATAAACATGTTTGTGTTTTAAATGAGTTTACAACACACTGACGAGTTTATGAAAAATAAGTCTTCGTATACTTATATTGTGTATTTATGGAGAATTAAAACATTGCTTACGTTGCTGTTTTTCTTACGTTACGAAATCTTCCATTTAAAACTATTCACATCATGAAATATCGAGGTACTGGGATTTGAAAACTTGAACCATTAAAAAATAAGCATGTGTAAAATATCCTGCAAGGGACTAAGCGTTTAATGGACGATATCACGCGCTTTACATCGATCCAATAATCGAAGAGTAGACGTGGTTGCTGGCAAGCTTCATAGCGATACAGTATAGCTAAAATTACCGCAATGTAAAAATAATATGGGATAAATTGAAAAATCTTGGCAACCACAAGATAATTAGCATTATCAACAATTAATTCAAGTTACCATATTCGCAAAAATGCCAATATCAATTTCAAAACACTTCTCGTTTATAAACTATTATTCACATATGAGGCTCAATACTACACAGTATTCTAGAAGTTTTATTCCAGCTGTCACCAAGTTGTGGAATGATCTTCCTAATCGGGTAGTTGAATCAGTAGAATTTCAAAAGATCAAAGTTGGAGCAAATGTTTTTATGTTGACCAGGCTGACACAAGTCTTTTTATAGTTTATATATGACATATCTGTTTTTGACGTTGTTAATAGTTTATATATGAAATATCTATTTTGACGTTGTTACTGTTTTTAGAATGATTTATTGTTAATTTGTTCTCATCATTTATTTATTTCCTTATTTCCTTTCCTCAATGAGCTATTTTTCCCTATTGGAGCCCTTGGGCATAATTATAGCATCTTGCTTTTCCAATTAGGGTTGTAGCTTGACTAATAATAATAATAATAATAATAATAATAATAATAATAATAATAATAATAATAATAATAATAATAATAATAATAATTTCTGGTTCTGACTCCAACCTGAGCAAGGTTGTAGATAAACTTTTTAGTAACATCATTACTGTTAAAAACTTAGTACTGATATTAATTCCTAGCAAAAAGAATGAATTACTCAGGCAACGTAACTTAATCAGTAGATTAGTTTCCTGAAACTGTTAGTATATATCTAATTATGAGCTAATATAAATTAATAGATTAAAATATGAATGATGGTAAGCTATTTTGGGGTCAGAGGTCTCAAGCTATATTCATAACGTTTGCATTTAGTTCTGACCTATCTTCTGTATAGCATACATTATTATCATCATTATTATTATTATTATCATTATCATTATTATTATCATTATTATTATCATTATTATTATCATTATTATTATTATTTCATTATCATTATTATTATTATCATTATTATTATTATTATTATTATTATTATTATTATTATTATTATTATTATTATTATTATTATTATTATTAGCTAAGCTACACCCCTCGTTGGAAAAGCAAGGCTCCAACAAGGAAAAATAGCCCAGTAAGGAAAGGAAATAATGAAACAAATAAACTATATGAAAAGTAGTGAACAATTAAAATAAAACATTTTAAGAAAAGTAACAACATTAGAACAGATCTTTCATATATAAACTATAAAGAGACTTATGTCAGCCTGTTCAACATAAAATAATTTGTTGCAAGTTAAAACTTTTGAAGTTCAACCGTTTCAAATACCCATTTGGATTGATTTCCCAATCCAAATAAATCAAGTTGCACCCGGCTTCATAGCTAGTATCCTAACCTATTTATTTTTATTTTACCCATGCTAGTTTACCTCAACGATAATCGTAATTAATGTTTTTACATGTTTGAATTTGACACATATGAACAAACATAAACAAAAAAAGGCTATTGATCCGTTCTTGTTACCATCATTCACAGACCTGTAAAATTTGTCACTTTTACATCCTTCAGTTAAAATAGTTATAATATACACATAATAAATAAAAATTAAAAAAATGTATAGATATTCAATCTTCTATCCAATATTTAAATTTAAATGCACAAAATATTAAAATATACAAAATATTTATAGAGAACGACACACTATTTATTATTTACATTTGTTTTTAGAAAATGTAAACATTCCTCTGCGTCAGACACCACGAAAGAATTTGCGTGGATTTTGCACAACAATTTGCAAGTTGCCTCTTAACGGGAATGACTTTATTTTGTATAAATCCAGGGCCATGGCATTATTTAATTAATTTTGCACCCAGTTAATCAAGAATTTCACGGGGGAACCAGCAGTAATGTAAGTATTTATTCAATTCTTCTTGCGATTATTAAATAGTTTGGAATAGTACATTGTCAGAAGCTAAAGCGTTATGACTAAGCTACCTATCGGCAATCAATTAATTGTAAAATGGCCTTATTTATTCTAGCTATTTTGGCAAAGTTTTACTGCATTACAGATTCCGAGTAAAATAATATCGCTATTTTACTAAATGAGAGGCTAGGTTAGCTAGCCAAACCGAGATTGTTGCTGTGTGCTATACGGTACCTTAGCATCTTATACAGTACTGTTTTGAAACAATTATGTATATCTTTACCTGTGTACCGTTCAATTATTATTATTATTATTATTATTATTATTATTATTATTATTATTACTTGCTAAGCTACAACTCTAGTTGGAAAAGCAGGATGCTATAAGCCCAAGGGCTCCAACAGGTAAAATAGCCAAGTGAGGAAACGAAATAGGGTAAAATACTACAAGAGAAGTTTAAAAATAACATTGAAATAAATTAATCATATTTAAACTATAAAAACTTCAAAATAACAAGAGAAAGAGAACTAAGATAGAATAGTGTGCTCAAGTGTACCCTCAAGCAAGAGAACTCTTATATATAGTGAGTGGTAATATGGTATTCTAGGTCAGGTTAGTTTGAGGTTGAAGCCCCCCCCCCCCCCCCACACCTGTTGAGGACATGCCATCCTAGGTTAGGTTGAGGGAGAAAAATTGTTTCAATGCTTACTGTACTAGTGACGGCATGTGGGAGCAAGATTTTCCAAATTTTCTCAAGTTTTATTATTGTGTGGCCAAAGACAATCATAGAGAGAAAATTATTGAAGTTACTTATTGTGACATAACTCAGGCTAACTCGAGTTTCCTTCCCTAACCAGGAACATCGGCTGCTTTTTCCTCCATTTTAGACAATTCTTTGTCTTTTACCTTGAGGTTATGACAGAACCAACTCATAATTCTTATAAAAATAAACCACAAGGTTTTAGGGAGGAGAACTGGTAAATTTTTCACTGTGCATCAGCACTATAGTAGCATATAGTACATTCAAACTTCATGTTCCTCCTTAACCCAACCATTGTCACTGTGTTTGAACCCAAAATAGGGGAGAAACAACCCCGTCCACTAATCTAACTAATGTACGAAACCTGGTTTTACTCACCAGACATTTTAATACAACTCAGTACAGTAATGTATCTTTGAATGGCACACTAAACAAACCCCCCTCCTCAAATATTCTGAGGATATCATTGCATTATATGAGAGTATGGTAGCTGTACTGGGTAGTTAGTTCGCTTGGAAGTGAAGCTGTAGTAAACTTTAATTTCATGTACCTTAGGATTTACTTCCCTGAATGACTGCCATGCTGTGATGACAAATCACAAGAGTAAGGAACAAGGATTTTGTAGGTAGTAGGTTGGCCATGGCACCAGCCACTCGTTGAGGTACTACCGCTAGAAATTTATTGGCTCCTTTGACTGGCCAGACAGTACTACTTTTGATCCCTCTCTGGTTACGGCTCATTTTGTCTTTGGCTACACATACATCGAGTAGTCTGGCCTATTCTTTCCATAATCTCCTCTTCCCATACACCTGACAACACTGAGATTACCAAATAATTATTCTTTGCAACATAACTGTTCAGTGGTTACTTTGGTAAGGGTAGAAGAGACTCTTTAGCTATGGCAAGCAGCTCTTCTAGGAGAAGGACACTCCAAAATCAAACCATTGTTCTCTAATCTTGGGTAGTGCCGTAGCCTCTGTACCATGGTCTTCCACTCACTTGTTTTAGAGTTCTCTAGCTTGAGGGTACACTCAGGCATGCTGTTCTATCTTATTTCTTTTCCTCTTGTTTTTTTGAAGTTTTTATAGTTTATATATGAAATATCTAATTTAATCTTGTTACTGTTCTTAAAATATTTTATTTCGATTGTTTATTACTTTTCTTGTAGTTTATTTCCTTGTTTCCTTTCCTGACTGGGCTATTTTTTTTCCCTATTGGTGCCCTTCGGCTTATAGCATCTTGCTTTCCAATTAGGGTTATAGCTTAGTTTGTAAGAATATTAATTACTATGAGTTTAAAGGTATAATGGGTACAGTGATGTATTACAGATGGTGCTTGGCTAGAAATAAAACTCATCCATTGCATTTACTGTTCTGTACCTTGTAAATTGTTTTTCATTTCACTGTAAAGATTGCCTTTTGCATTTTAAGAACTACTGTATTGTAAAACTTTCTCTTGGTTTTCAAAATGTTTAAAATATACTATATAACTTATCAAGGCTTGGTGAAGAAAAGATTTAAGGGTGAATGTAAAGGAAGTGCAATTGTTTTCCTCTCCAGTTTTGTATCACTGTTAAACAACTTTTCTTTCTCAATAGCTGACACGTGTGGCTAGGTTTGTGCCTTATTTAATTGCTGAGGCCTATTTCAACTTGGCTTTAGTGATGAAGCTTCTGCTTTAGAGTAAAAAAACTAATGTCCAAGTTTTTCCCATTAACAAAATTTCAATTAGTAATCTTAAAATGGGTTCTTGTCTGGTTCTAATCAACTTTAGAATATCAAATGAGTCAAAGAAGGATGGCCTGGCAATGCTTGGAAGAGTTATGACCCATTTTGCACAGAAGCATGTAGGTTTAAGTAATGGACAGAGTAATATTGCTGTCATGAAACCAAAATTTTATTGGATTTATGAATTTGGAGTTACTTAGCCTAGTGATGTGGCCTGCAAGGTCATTCAGTGCCAAAGTGTAATTATGGGAAAACCTAGCAGTTGTACTATGAAATGAAAGTTAAAAGAGGTTGGACTGCAAAAAGGAAAAAAAGAAGCAGGCACAGAGGTAAAGTAGAGGAATATAAAGCAAGTGCACCTAGGGGCCAAGTGAATGCTGCAAAGGTCCCTAAGTAATGCCTACAGTGCACTGCATTAAGTGCACTGACAGCCTTACCTACTTACGGGTTCATGAGACAAAATGCATTTCATCGAGAAGTGTTAACAAATGTCTTTTCTATGTGACTGAAGCTGTTGAAAACAATATTCAGCACTAGTTAAATGCTTTTAAAGATACTCCAATGCTGTATATTGTACAATGACTGATGTGAAAAATTTGAAGGTTATAGTTTGTATGCTACAAAATTATAACTTTGATTTTTGCCAATGGACAATAACTTTAGTAAAGTTTAGTAAGATAATTTTTTTTTTCTTTTAAATCAACTTTGAGGACTTGTTAGGGCTTCTTTTCAAAATTTTGAGTTTTAATAGTCTCTTGAAAATTTGAGTTTTAATATTAGAATGATTATGCCTAAATATAGTTTCTGTGAGGACTGATACAGAATACTATGTATACTATACAGTAGTCTAAAAATAAGGGTGAACTTGTGAAATGAAGTTTGTTAATTGAACTACTTACTGAAGCATTTTGGTTAAAAAGTATCTATTGAGATATAGGCCTATTAGTTTAAATAATACTGTATTTTTTTTCTAGGGGAATGGAAGATTCACGAGTATCCTCAGCAAAGAATAGTCGCAGGAGAAGATGGGAAGTGAAATCTAAAGAATCTTTTGAAACGTCATTGGCCGTAGAAATTGAAGACTCGCCGGCTAAAAAAGAGACTACAGTTAAATTTCAGGAAAGCGACAAAAAGTTTCCTTTCGAAGAAGATGTCTTGCCGAAAGAGAAGAGCTCAAAAACCAGTGAAGACTCTGCAAAGACAGAAAAAAGTCATAGGAAAACATCATCAGTAAAACCTTCTTCAGCAACTTCTAAAGGTACAGGATCAAAATTGGTAAAAACTAAACCTTCCTCAGCCAAGTCAAAACCTTCCTCTGCAAAATCAAAGCCTTCTTCAGCCAAATCTAAGCCATCATCTGCTAAATCTATTACGAGCCAAAAAGCTACAAAAGTTGATAAGTCTTCAGAAAATAATGCTGATACTGATCTCCTTTCAGCCAAGCTTGGAGCATTAATTGATGAGGCTAGTATTAAAAGTAAAGATTCCCATAGACGTTCAGCAAAGGAAAAAGGGAAAAGTCCCACTGAGAGGGATGATGTATCAGGTTATGATTCAAACGACAGCCCTATAACTCTCACTCCAGATGATAGTCCACCACTCCTCAGTCCAGAGGACAGTCTACCTCTCAACAGTTCAGAAGACAGTCTACCTCTCCACAGTCCAGAAGACAGTCCACCCCTTCATAGTCTAGAAAATAATCCTTCTACTTACGATGTCGAAAGTCATCAGGATTATACTTCGAAAGGTGATCTTCCTATGGATCTGGGTAAAGATACCTTTTTTGTCAATGCTTCAGATGATGTTCCTCCAGTTTTTGGAAAGAAGGATGGTCCGTTAATTGAAGTTCGGAAAGTAAAGGAAAGTATTGTTTATACCGATGATCCACCAAAATACACAGAGAAAGCTGATACAATGTACTTAGATGACTCTAGTCCTGAACCATCAGCTCCACCTTTGTCCTCTATATCTCCTAGTCCAGAATTGATTCCAAAAAGAAAGAAAACTAAGAGTAAAAAGAGTGAATCTCAGATGTTATTGTTGAATACAGCCAATGAAGAATCTTTCATCAGCCTTCAACTGAAGGAACTCAAAGATGATGTTGTAGACATAACCCAAGATCCTAGAATAGTAGCAGCCCCAGGACTTTTACATACGTCTACCACATCACTTCCAACAGTTCATGGAAATATTAATGCTGTATTTCAAGAAAGAATTGGTGGGTTTGTAATGACAAGACAAGATGATGACGGATCTCCAAAAAGGAGTGAAAGATTTCATGATGCCACCCAAATCAAAACTAGATCATCCTATGCAGTCTTTCTCCAAAGTGGCTTTAGAACTTTCTCTGTTTTATGTCAGGGTCTCCTAGCTGGTCTAACCCTAGCCCACTGTCTCTTAGTAAGTATTTGGTAATGGCTTTATGAGTTCAAGTTTGGTTTGATTATCAGTATTAATAGCCCCATGTCACATGCTTTGCAAGTCTAGCCTTCTGATAAGTGAGAGACTTTAATCACAGTAATTTAACCCACAGACCATCATTTGGAGAATGGGGATTTTCAAGTTATTAGTTATACTTTGGATATTTGGTTTAAAATTTTTCTTTATTTATAAGCCAAGTAAAATATTGATTAACGTTCCCTTCCTTTTGCTTATCTCATTCTTGTTCCTATATTCTTCCACTTGCTATCATCTTTTCACTTCATCCATTTGCCTCTTCATTATCACTCTTTAATTTCATCCATTTGCCTTTTCTTTATCTCTTTAATTTCAAATATTATTTTACAATGCCAACATCCCCTTTTCCTCTTTCCTTCAATGTTATGTTATTATAGTTTAGTGCCTCCATTTCCTTTAAAAATAACTATTCATTTTTTGGATTTAATCTACTAGGATTGGCTTCTCAATCTCCTAGTGTCCCAACAGCTTCCCTTAATAATTCATTTGGCTCGACTTCAATCTTATCTATACACTTCTTCCTTTTCCCTTTGTTTCTGTCTTCACCAGATCATATTTTTCCATCCCTTCGGAGAGATCTATAGACTAACAGGCCAACTTTAAGGATTATTTCTTTAATGGAATTGATACTGGAATGAGGTGAAGGTAAGAAATAGGCTGACTTGGTGCTAAGACCAAAGAAAAAGATGATTAGTAAAATAATGCTTGGCAATATTCTATAAATTTAGACAGACTGATGTTTTGGTTCCTAGGATTATGTCACATAAGGCTAAGGGTATTAGACTTCAATATATATTATTATACTTCTTGCCATATACATAACTGACCTCCAAACCAGACCATTTTTCTTTTGAGTGTAAAAGTTAAGGGTCACTCACAAGTAGATGAGGAAAGAGAGCAGGTCATTGTGCTATTAGAAATATCTCAAGAGACTGAACATGTATACTAATGTGCACATGATCAGTGCCCCCTTTTCCATCCAAAATAGGACCATAGGAGACCAGGCAATGGCTACTGGTGATTTAGCAGTAAATGGATAGGCCCTTCAGACCCATCCCTAGCTCACTGAAGCAGTGTTATGGTTTTTTTTATTGTGAAATAAATTAGGCAATAAGTGCAGCTTAACTTTAAAGCCCACAGATTGAGAGTCAAAAACGTTCCCACTAAGTTACTACAACCCTATTGATGTTGCATGTACATAAGTATGTATGTATATATAGCACAGTGATAGATATTACACATTTTGAGACTTCCTGTCATATTTTACCAAGAGAAAATAGGTATATTATAGGATAAGTGCAGTATAAGACATTTTAAAAACTATTTTCACTGTACTATAAGTACTCTATCTGGACAAGTAAATATTACCTCAGAATTATAATAACAAGTTTTGTACTTTACAGATTTTTCTGCTAGAGACTGACCCTGCAAAGCTGCCTTCAATGTACAATTCAAGAATGGCACATATCTTCTATGCTCTAATCATTTTTCTTACAACCATCTGCTTTACGGCAGCTTGTGACAGGTCTGTAAACATAAACTCAATTATTATCATTATTATTATTATTAAAAATTAATGTATGTTCTTTGAAGATGATTACACTATAGACAAGTTCTCTATGTAAAAAGTCTATATTTTCTTCGAAAATGGCCCAATACATTTGGGCTTTGAAAGGCTTGCAGCCATTTTCTATCCTCATTATTATTATTATAATATTGTGTATAGATAAAATCATGACTGCATGAAGCTAATAAGCAATGCCTTATTATATTATTAATATTCTATAACTAATGCAAAGTGATTTAAAGGTTCTAAAAAGAACCTAGTAATAATACAGTACTTAGAAATAAGAGCTTATTAACAATACACAATTGTTCCGTAACCGAAATACAAACCACGCTATTTACATTGGGTTTACCTTTTAGCGCAGCTGAAATGACGAGCCAATAGTTTTAACGAGGGTTAATTACCCCCGCGTTAGTTAGCGGGGGGTAGGGGAAGGGTAGCTTGCTACCCCTCCCCCCCCCCACACACCGGTGACTTGCTTCACTTCACTTTTGGCTCGGCGATGAACAGACATGTCTGTCCATCGTCCTCGTTGACAGCCTGTAATCTTTTTTCTGCTTTTTCTTTACTACAGCTTGTGTGTGTGTTTGAAGTTGACTACCTTATATTATCTTTGCTATGCGTACGTGCCCTGGTGTTGCCGGCCGCCCTTGTGGGACCTTTATGTCGGCCTTGGATACGGATCCTCACACCCTTTGCCCTCAGTGTCGGGGCCGACGGTGTGACCAGGAATACATGTGTAGTGAGTGTAGGGAGTGGTCTGTCTCCCAGTGGGAGAGGTTTGGTCGCCGGCGTGAGAAGTCCAAGAGAGACCGTTCTCCTTCGGGGGTTGCCTTGAAGGAGGAAGGTTCTCGGGACTCTTCTTTCGCCGCCCAAACCTCCTCCGAAGCTCCCCCTTGTCCGGCTCCTAAGGAGAGTCGGCCGAGTGGTAGCGCAGGCCCTAGTTCTGTTTCCAGACCTTGGGCGGGGGGAGAGGGCGTCGCCTCCCATAGCGGGGCGGTTCCCCCTCGTCCTCCGGGGGAGGTTGTTGATAATTCATTGTCTAATGATGATCTCTTACAGATTTGGGCTTCCCTGGGGCTTAAGGGCTTGCCCTCCAGGGTCGCCTTGATTGACCTTGTCTCGTTGGGGGCCGCCGTTAAGCAGTCGCCGGGGGTAGCAGAGGTAGACCCTCTGTCTATCGTCGACGTCGTGGTGGCAGAGGCCTCCGACGGGGTAGGGCAATCCTCTGCAGGTGCAGTTGAGGATGATGGTGCTGACGGCTCTCCTCCCCTTCCGTACATCCTTCGAAGGGGGAAGTGAGTCCTACGGGCTCTTCTGCTGTTCAGCTTCCCTCTAAGGGAAGTGCTTTGCCTGAGACTCCCCTTCGGAGGACTGATGGTCCTGATGATCTTCCCCGTGGCCGCCTTCGCCGTAAGGCTCACCGTCCGCTGCGTCGCAAGGGCCTCCCTTCCCCTTATAAGGGGGTTAAGAGGCGCCTTTTTGGATCTTCTTCCTCCGAAGGGGACTCTCCTCGTCATACTCAGCCTACAGCTCCTGCTCCTTTGGACCTCTCTGCAGACCGTTCTCCTACTCCTGCTAGAACTTCACCTTCTGGGGAACTCATCACCCGACGGGCAACGGTCCCTTCGGGGCAAAGGGATTCCTCCCTTTCACGTGCAGTGTTAACGCACAGGCGCTCTCCTGCTGGTCAGCGCTCTCCTGCTTGTCAGCGTTCTCCTGCTCGTCAGCGCTCTCCTGCTCGCCAGCGCTCTCCTGCTCGCCAGCGCTCTCCTGCTCGTCAATGCTCTCCTCCTTGTCAGCGCTCACCTGTTCGCCGGCGCTCTCCTGATGTTCGCCCTCCTCGTCAGCGCTCTCCTGAGGACATCCTACATCCTGTGGTTCCTGAAGAGCGCTTAGCGTGCCAGCATTCTCCTGCTCGTCCTTCTGCAGTGTTAGCGCACAGGCGCTCTCCTGCTCGTCAGCGCTCTTCTGAGCGTCAGCGCTCTTTTGAGGATCATCGCCCGCTTGCTCGCCAGCGCTTCCCTGTGGTCTCTGATCATCCTGTAGTCCCTGTTGGACACCCTGCGCGCCATCAGTCTCCTGAGCTCTCTCGCGATCCTCATCTTGTGTCTACGCAACATCGTCCGCGTTCTCCAGCGCGTGTTTCAAAAGCACATGTTCGCCTACGTGCCTACGATCTTCCTGTTCGTGAACGCGCCGCGCCACCTGTTCCTTCACAGGATCTCACGCGTCGCCCCCTTGCTCGCCAGCGATCACCTGCTCGCCAGCGTTCACAGACGATCCTAGTATCGCCTGTTCGTCAGCGTTCTCCTACGCGTCAATGATCACCTGTTTATCGGCGATCTCCGGACCGCCCGCGTGATTTACAACCTGCGCGCACGCGTTCTCCAACGCGTCGTCGACCAGAGGTTCTGGAAGGACATGGTTTGCCATCTGCTAGCTCACCATCGCACGATCATTCACCTGCGCGTCCTGCGCGCTATCGCTTGCCAACGCGTCACCATGCGACAACGCGCTATCGCTTGCCAACGCGTCACCATGCGACAACGCGCCATCGCTCACATGCGCGTCAGCGTTCGCCAGCTCACCACCAATCGCCTGCTGATCTACGCCGCCAGCGACCTTCCTCGCCCACGCGGCAACGCGTTCCCTCGCCATCGCGCCAACGCATTCGTTCGCAGACTCGGCCACGCGCTCGTTCATCTGTACACCCTCGCGCCCGCACGACCGCTCGCCCGCGCGATCATTCGCCTGCGCGATCATCCGCCCGCGCGATCATCCGCCCGCGCGATCATCCGCCTACGCGCCCGCGCGATCGCTCGCCTGCGTGCCCGCGCGACCATCGTTCGCGGCGAATTTCGCAGCCAGTGGTATCAGCAGGAACGCGTGTTCCTAGACAGCGCTTGGGATCGCCTCCCTCCAAACGCAGGATTGTAGTGCAGGACAAGGAAGACACTGCGGAGAGGTTAGTGCATCATTCTTCCCCCCCCTTCTTTTCAGGCAGGTACTGTGGTGTCCACTCCAAAGGATCGCCCGATCCCTTTCCCTCCAGCGAGGATTTCGGACTCTGTGTCCGTGGAGCAACAGACTTGGTTTGGTCCTCTGATGCGGGCGTTAGTGAGGGTAATGAAACCAGCACTCGCCGATCAGGGCAACAAACCAACGGCTGCCTCTCCTACGCTGAAGAGAAAGAGAGGAGTGGACTTCGTGGTGACTTCCCCCAGGGCGAAGTTGGTTCCCAAGAGGTCTGTCGCGAAGCCCCCTTCTCCTGCTCGAGTGCTTTCTCCTTCTCCCGTGGACGAGGCTTTTCCGTCCTCGGGTGAGTCCAGTGAAGCGGTAGTCTTCCCCTCGGCGCCAAGGGGGGAGACTTCGCTTCATGGAGGAGAGTCGTCTCGTGAGGAAGGGGCTCCTTGAACCTCTTTGTTGGGATCCTGTATCCCTCCCAGGAGGGAATCCAAGGACTCCAAGACCGTCCCGAAATCATCTTCGAGGATTCGCCAGGAACCCGCGGCTCCCCGGGGGAACGTCCACGCTTCACCCCAGGAAGAGATTCCGGGGACAGGAGACTTAGCTGCCATCCCGCAGGAATCCGAACATACCTTCTGGCAGGTCCTGAGCCTGATAAGGCAACTTACCGGGCTTATGGACCCCGTGATCGCCCCCGTGAAGGCAAGGACACTATCTTAGATGAAGTGTTTGACGTTCGGAAGGCCCCTAAGTCCAGTGCGGCTCTGCCCTGGTTTCGGGGTCTGAAGAGTGCCAGAGCTAGGGCCAACGCTCAGCTCGCGATTCTTGCCTCCTCCAGTCGTTCCTCTGCCGGGAACAAGCTCATCCCTCCTCCTCGTCTCCAGCAGAGGAGGTATTTTGAGATCTTGGGTGAGTCCAGCCTCGCTCTTCCTCTCCATCACTCCGTGGAGGAGCTGGCGAAGGGAGTTCTTGAGAAGCTCTCTGCCCGGCAGGTGTCGTTCTCGGCGGCAGAGATCCTTAGCCATGAAAAGGTCGCTAAGTGTGCCATGCAGGCCACTTCGTGGCTGGACTTTTGGCTAGGAACTCTGGTCATCCTATTGCGCTCGGAGGACTTGTCCAAGGAGACCAATAGGAAGGCCCTGGAGACCTTCTTACTCTCGGGCACCCGCTCCATCGAGTTTTTGGCGCACCAGGTTACCACCCTGTGGGCCAACTCGGTGTTGAAGCGGCGCGATGCTGTGGCCGAGAGATTCCATCCGAAGGTCCCCGCCGTGGATGTGTGTAGGCTCAGACATGCTTCCCTTCTGGGGAAGAACCTGTTTGAGCCTCAGGACATGGAGCGAACGGCTGAGAGGTGGAGGAAATCCAGCACGGACTCCCTCCTCCATAGGGCCCTTACAGCTCGGCCCTATAAGCCTCCAGCTCCGCCGCAACAGCAGCAGCAGCCTCGTAAGGCTCCGAAGCAGGCACCGGCAGTTAAGAAGGTGGTGTTTAATCCCCAGCCCTTTCCAGCCAAGGTCAAGAGGGGCGGTAAGTCCTCCAGGGGAGGTAAGACTCCTAGGGGTGGCGGCTGCGGCCGCAAGCCCTAGGGGTGGCAGTCCCCTGCGTGTCCACCTGTGGGGGGATGCCTTCAGCGTTGCGTCCGCAGGTGGCAGCAACACGGGGCCGATGCTTGGACGGTCTCAGTGATCGGCCAAGGCTATCGCGTCCCGTTCACAACATCTCAACCTCCCCTGACAGCGAATCCAGTGTCGTTGAGCTCCTATGCCACGGGGTCGGCAAAGGGGCTGGCCCTTCGGGCCGAAGTCGAGACCATGCTCGAGAAGGATGCTCTCCAGGAGGTCGTCGACGGCTCCCCAGGCTTCTTCAGTCGACTCTTTCTTGTAAAGAAGGCGTCTGGAGGCTGGAGACCTGTCATCGACCTCTCAGCTCTGAACGGGTTTGTCAAGCAAACCCGGTTCAGCATGGAGACAGCAGACACGGTCAGACTTGCGGTGAGACCACAAGACTTCATATGTGCACACTGGATCTAAAGGACGCGTACTTCCAGATCCCAATCCATCCGTCTTCCAGGAAGTACCTGAGATTCTGCCTAGACGACAAGATCTACCAGTTCAAGGTGTTGTGTTTCGGTCTCTCCACAGCTCCTCAGGTGTTCACCAGTGTGTTCACCCTGATTTCATCTTGGGCGCACAGGAACGGCATTCGTCTCCTTCGTTATCTGGACGATTGGCTGATCCTAGCAGACTCGGAGTCGACCCTTCTTCGGCACCGAGACAGGCTTCTGGATCTTTGCCAGGATCTGGGGATCGTGGTAAACCTTGAGAAGTCCTCTCTGCAGCCGTCCCAACAACTGGTTTATCTAGGCATGCTAATAGACACCAATTTCCACAAAGCCTTTCCATCAGACGACCGGATAGCAAGGCTGAGGAGGGTGGCGGAACCCTTCCTCAGGCGAGAAGAGCTCCCCGCCCAGTCGTGGTTGCGTCTCTTAGGTCACCTATCTTCCCTGGCTCGTCTGGTTCCAAACGGCCGCCTCAGGATGAGATCCCTATAGTGGCGGCTCAAGTCCCGGTGGAATCAAGGATCCAATTCTCCGGACATTCTGATCCCAATGGGGTTTTTGGAACAGACGGACTTGCGGTGGTGGCTGGCCGACGAGAACCTGCGGAAGGGAGTGAGTCTTCTCGTCCTCCCCCCGGAATTGACTCTGTTTTCGGACGCGTCAAAAGAAGGGTGGGGGGCGCACGTTCTGAACCAGAGGGCCTCAGGCCTTTGGTCAGAATCAGAAAAGTGCCTACACATCAACCTGCTAGAATTGAAGGCCGTCTTTCTGGCTCTTCAGCAGTTCCAACGGTCCCTGGCGGGTCACTCCGTGGTGGTGATGAGCGACAACACCACGGTAGTGACTTATATCAACAAGCAGGGAGGCACTTTTTCGCAGCAGCTATCCCATCTTGCAGTAGAGATTCTGAGGTGGACCGAAATCCACTCGATACAGTAACACTATCAGCTTGCTTCATTCCTGGCAAGAGGAATGTGCTCGCCGACAGTCTGAGCAGGGCCTTGCAGATAGTGAGTACCGAGTGGTCTTTGGATCCTCAGATAGCCAACAAAGTCCTGACTTTGTGGGGTTCCCCGACTGTGGACTTGTTCGCGACAGCTTTGAACTTCAAGCTGCCCCTGTACTACTCCCCAGTCCCGGACCCCAAGGCACTCTGGCAAGATGCTTTCCAGCAACAGTGGGACAACATCGACGTGTACGCCTTCCCACCGTTCTGTCTGATGAAAAGGGTGCTCAACAGGACCAGACTATCGGTCAACTGTTCGATGACTCTGGTAGCTCCGCTATGGCATCACGCGGAATGGTTCCCGGATCTTCTGCAGCTCCTGACGGAGCTCCCAAGGGAACTCCCTCCACGACATGAGCTTCTCAGACAACCCCACTCCGGCGTCCCTCACAAGGCCGTGGCCTCGCTTCGGCTTCACGCCTGGAGACTATCCAGCGTCTCCTCGCGGAGAGAGGCTTTCCGCAACAGGTTGCGGAGAGAATGTCTCGGCACCTGCGAAGGTCCTCTGGGGGAGTCTACCAAGCAAAGTGGAGTGTCTTTTGTGGTTGGTGTCGTGGGAGGGGTATCTCTCCACTCGATGCCACTATTCCAGCAATAGCGAACTTCCTCGTTTATCTGCGGGAGGAAATGCGCCTTTCGGTCTCGGCAGTGAAAGGCTATCGCTCAGCCTTAAGCTTGGCCTTCAGGCTGAAGGGCGTGGATATTTCTTCATCGCTAGAACTCTCTTTACTCATACGTAGCTATGAGCTTACCTGCCCCCAGTCGGAAGTGAGACCTCCTCCTTGGAATGTGGTTCGAGTCCTCAGGTCTCTTAAGAGACCTCCCTTCGAACCATTACGCCAGGCCTCCGATCGCCACCTGTCTTGGAAGACTGCTTTCCTACTCGCTTTGGCTTCGGCCAAGCGGGTTAGTGAACTTCATGGTCTCTCATACGACATCGCCCATTCAAGGGGGTGGGGGGAGGTAACGTTCAGGTTCGTCCCTGAGTTTGTTGCCAAGACTCAGAATCCTGGAGTGCCGGATCCTCGGTTCGACTCTTTCAGGATCGCGAGTCTCCGTTCTGTAACAAGCGACCCAGACCAGCTGCTACTATGTCCAGTGAGGTGTCTGAGGCACTACTTGAAGAGAACGGCTGCAGTCCGTCCTCAAGTGCGAGCTTTGTTTGTGAGCACAGGCAGGACTAAGAGGAGGGTCACCAGGAACACCATCTCAGCTTGGATTCGAAGGGTTATCCACCATGCCTTGAATCCAGATCCCCCTCCGTCACGTCGCCCTCGGGCACACGATGTCAGGGGTGTTGCTGCATCCCTGGCCTTCAAGAGAAACTTCTCTGTGACGCAGGTACTTCAAGCTGGGGTCTGGAAGCGTCAGACGACCTTCACAGCCCACTACCTGCAAGACGTGACCCACAGGAGCCTCGATAAGTTTTCTATCGGCCCTGTGGTGGCTGCACAACAGCTGGTCTAACCTCAGGCTCCTTTTTGGACAAGTAGCAGTAGGTTGAGGGCGTTGTTACCTGGTCTTAGTCTGCGTGAATGAAAGAGTATGTCTGACCCTTACTTCTTTCTTCATTCTCCCCTCTCTTGGGGAAGCAGCATCCTGGTCCTCGCATAGCTGACCTCGACCTCTGCAGGTAACCCATGCTTCTTTGTGCTCCTAGTATTAAGCTTAATACTGTTGCGTCCCCCATACCCTGACGAGGTGGTATTGGGAACGTCCTATCCTAGATTCCTATCAAAAGGTCTCAATGTCAACTTCATAGGACGAGTCACACTCTCCTCCACACACTGCTTATGTAGGCCACTCGTTCCTAGCGATGCTAGGAACTTATGAGGTGCAGGGGCTCCTTTTCTCTAGTGCTGCTCACTGAGGGATTGAGCCCCCGGGCAAGCCGAAGTCAGTAAGGCTGGGGACTTTCCACCCTTCCTAAGGGTCAAGTCACCCAATGTAAATAGCGTGGTTTGTATTTCGGTTACGGAACAAATGACAAATTCGAAGATAATTTGTATTTTTCCTAACCATACAAACCTTAGCTATTTACACATATGTGCCCGCCATCCCTGACCCCCAAGTCAAGTCCTACCTCTAAGTGAAGTGAAGCAAGTCACCGGTGTGTGTGTGTGTGTGGGGGGGGGGGTAGCAAGCTACCCTTCCCCTACCCCCCGCTAACTAGCGCGGGGGTAATTAACCCTTGTTAAAACTATTGGCTCGTCATTTCAGCTGCGCTAAAAGGTAAACCCAATGTAAATAGCTAAGGTTTGTATGGTTAGGAAAAATACAAATTATCTTCGAATTTGTCATTTTTATATCCAGTGCCACAATAACAATACTATTCTTTATCTACTGCTACATATTATTTAAATGAGCCCTATTTTTGTTTTGCAGTTAATCTAACAAAAACATCAAGTTTATGAAAAAAATATATGAATGTTTATTCTTGAAATAAGCTTTGTTTTGTAGTTTATGAAGTCTGATTCATAATTCTTATAAAGTGTTTAAAGAGATCATGGTTGTATTTCTAGATTCATGCAAGGCCTGAACTGATATTTTTTTTAGCAAGTAAGAGAAAAACATATAAGTGGGGTAACAATGGGTTGGGAGGGAAATGAAGGCTTGGATGAAAAGCATGAGGCAAAAAAATAATTTTAGCTAAGAATCAGGAAGATATACTCCAGAACCTCTTTTATTTCTTTGAACCTCCCCAATTTTCATTTTGCTGATCTCTCAAGGCTAGGCTTATATTGACTTTTACCTCGAAACTAAAAAATTCACTGTTTCCTTTCAATTGGCTTGGGCCTCCAGTACATTTTGATACAATCTATTGGCTAATGGCAGTAACTTTGTTGTGGGTACATTGTAAATGCTTTATCTTTCTCTCATTACATGGAGCCAAGAATGTTAAAAGTACAGTGCAGAGGAAGAGGTAACACAAGATATTTTTATTTCTGAAAAAAAGGTATTTGATGAAGTACCACAAAAAATAATTAGGAGAGATGTTACACTGACAGATGGTACTATAGATTTACTTAGCTAAGTTGTTACTCTATCATAACACTAAGAGTGAAACCAGTAGTGGGTATATAAGAACAACATGAGATCTGTGTTTGGGGGCCATCATGGATCACCATTAAGCCCTTTGACAATTATGATAGTGATCAGTAGCCAGAAAGAAACGCATAAAAAGAGGCCCCTAAGAGCTGCTATTAACAGATGAACTAATGTTAACAGTAGCATCTGAAGGAGAGGTCATTGAAATTTTTAAAGGGTAGGATGAAGTGAGGAGATGGAATATCAACACAAGAAAAACAAAGCTTATAGTACAGGAAAAAAAATTAACTATGGTCAGGGAATTGGTCATGCAGCTATTTAGGGAAGGGTGTGGGGGTAAACCAAGTACTGTACTCCCCCATCCTCCCCAAAAAATGTAAGATATTTTATCATGAAAAGATACCAAGACCTACAAGATGTACTTGCAGTATGAGATTTTTAATGAATGAAATGTATTACAAGTAAAACACGAGAGTGAAGCGGAGAGTCTTGAAAGTAGTACTGTAAAACATTTTTCATACTTTGGGAGCACACTGGAATGACAGAAACATCGAACCTCAAGGCATGTCTGTTTTTATGCATCAGAAACATGAGCACTGACAAAGAAATTGGATATTTTGAAAAGATAAATAAAGAAAGGTATGATACATGGCCAGAATAAGGTGGGAAGATTATATGAAAAATATATCGCAAACTTAGACTAGTAATAGGAGTTTATTACAGAAATGGAACCTTGTTAACAAAGTCAAAGCTATTACTTAAAAAATGATTAAGTATTAGTGTATATGAAAAATATCTCTCTCTTCAGGCAGAGGTGCCAGTGACCTATCTAGCTCTACTCTTGCAGGAATGGGGCACATATACAGCAACAGGATCATTTTCCCTTTATATGAGAAATCTTTTTCTACAGCCAGCACAGGGCTAATGGACAAAACCTAAAGTTGGTACTTTTTCCAACAAATTATTTTTTCTAGGCTTTGCATGACAGTAACATGACAGAGCCTAAGTATTTAAGGCAATAGAATTCATTAGATGAGAATGATACTGCTGAAAAGAATACCTTAGATACAGGCAGTAGATGATACAAACATCTACTGTATTATCTAGGATTTTGGCTGGGTTATCTTTTTCAAAATTTAGTGGATAACTCTCTTGAATGATAAATGTAAAGTAAAGGTTAGCCGAGATATGAAGTATGGAATTACTGTTGGCAGTGAAATAGAATGTATGGAATTCAGGCCATATGGCCCCACACTGGAGCTGGGGAGTCCATTCATTGTTGTTTTGGGAAATGTTAAGATGAATTAATATTTTTTAAACTGATAATAAAAATTCAGACAAGCATATGCTAATTCATTAAAATATTCATACAATTAATAAATATTTAAATACTTAAATATATTATCATACATATTTGTACAAGTAAATAAAAAAGGGCTGAAATGTTGAAAATATAAATTTCTTTTTATAACAGCGTTAAGGGCTCACTGCGTGCTTTGGGCTATTTTGAATATTCAGGTAAAAGCTGTACTATGTATTCTTTGTTATTTACCACATTGTGCCACTTATCAGAGTGAAAGCCCGCAAAAATCTGTATATGATAAATTATCAAAATATGCCCCAAAATTTCCTCAATGTGTTTCCAACAAAGATAATCCTATTTTATTACAGTAGACTTGCTATAACATATGCAAACACATACTGATAATTGAAGGCTAATGTTAAAAAATTAATTTTACATTAAAAAGATTCTATTCTGGTATTTAATGGTGCTCTTATTGTTGTGTTTTACAGATGTGATCTTAGTGGCATTGGAGTTTTGTCTGGACATGGCCTCAAAATTCCATGGACCCCAGCATTTTACCTCTCGTCTTTGGCACTTTCACTAGTAGCAATACGAACTGAGGATGTTTTAGCATACAGCACTTCATATCAGGGAACGTTTCAACAAGACGAGGCAAGTCATTTCAGTGTTTATGACAATTATCATTAAAATAGGTATCCCTCTTTTTGTAAGATAAAGCAACCTTAAATTGAAAAGTCAATTTTAAGGTTAATAGCATGCTAGAAAGACTATAAAATATTTAAGCTTTTCCACTTAATTTAAGACTTTTATCTACTACTTATCTGTGGCATCTTTTTATCTGTCATCATTTATATTTTTCCTCAAGGTCTCTTTTCCATGCAAATGTATATGCCAGTAATTCTGCTCCTCACAAGTCATCTTTCATTCTCTCTCAAGTCCATGTATATTTGCTCTCATTTTTGCATTTTTGCTTTATCTTGAGTGATGATTAAGGTACAGAAATTCAAATCTGGCTATTGGATTTTTAATAAGCTTGTAATCTGTCAAATTTTGCCTCAACTTTTATTTATTACAATAGTGATCAAAAGAGGATAAGATTTAACACTGCTATTTTTTAGAAAGTCTTTTCCTCTTAAATTTATAGGCTTTCCTCATAAGATTCCAGGTTAGCAAGAAAGCCATAACTTGAAAGTAAAATTAAGGGTCTTTTAAAATCAATGCATGAGTTTAGGGAGTTTTCCCTAATGTACTGTACTGCCTAAATATAGATTACACATATTAGAGTAGTCTGGTTTCCAGAGATGTTAATATACAAGAATACAAAGTTTTTTTATGAAATTATGCACATATTTGTCTAGTATTGGTTCTCATATTCATTTGGGGATATTTTGAAATCTCATTCTTTATCAGCTTAAAAGGCATCAATGTATATAATTTTTGTTTGTTTATATTTGTGGTAGTGATTAGTTATCTTGATATACCATAAAAAGCTTGGGTACGCTGTACTGTAATTACAAAATCTCCTTTGTTCCGTAACCGAAATACAAACCACGCTATTTACAAAGGGTATTACTTTTAGCGTAGCTGAAATGGGAGCCATTAGAATTTAACGAGGGTGTATTACCGCCGCGCTAGTTAGCGGGGGGTAGGGGAGTGGTAGCTAGCTACCCCTCCTCCCCCTCACACACAGGTGAATACTCACTTTCACTTTTAGCTCGGACTGTGACAGACGTCTCTGTCTTGGTCCTCGCTTGGCAGCCATTGTTTGTTTTGTCTTTACTTAATCGCTTACTTTTCATTTACTCAATATATATGTAAACATGTTTTCATGTTTGTATATATATTTGAGTATAGAAATGAGTAAGTTTCCTTTTCAGATTTGTGTGTGTAGTGTACGATATCTACGTGGAGCCCTCGGCAGTTAGGCCACCACGGCGTAATTTTATGGGTGGCGATCGAGTTTGACTTAAGTCTTTCTCTCTCTCTCTCTCTCTCTCTCTCTTGAGGTCGTTCACCCTTTTACTACGTGTTACTACGGCCTTGTAGCCTAGCTTCCTTTCCGTGTGGGGGGTTGCTACGCCGTACGTTTGTCTCAATTAGTTATGAATCTAATTGTAGTTTTTTCAATATTAATCTTACCCGATGATCATGTAGCTGTCAACTCCGTTGCCCGACAGAAATCTACGGTCGGGATACGCCAGCGATCGCTTATACAGGTGGGGGTGTACTCACCAGCGCCATCTGTGGTCAGGTACTCCAGTACTTCTTGTCAACAAGACCTCAATTTTTCCTCTGTCGTGCCGCCGGCAAGACCTACATGGATACGCTGTTGATTTTGGAGTCTTTTGTTCACGGTTTTGGTGAAGTATTTGCTCTAAAATTTAGCCTTCGCTGTACAGGAAGCTTTTCCCTTAGCTTAGATAGCTTTTGTGAATTAATTTGATTTATTGGTTAACGATCTTTGCTTTACTTTGGAATTCCCCCTTGACTGTTCCCTAAATTCAAGATGTCCGACCACTCTCAAGCTCCTAAATATAGGCGATGTAGTGTTAGGACTTGTAATAGGCGTCTTCCGAAGGCCTCTGTTGATCCTCACACCCTTTGTTCCGATTGTAGGGGAAAATCCTGTCAATTGGAAGATCGATGTGGGGAATGTGCGGGGCTTTCGGAATTCGAATTTAATGAATTCCTCAAATATACAACTAGGTTAGAGAAGGAGAGAGTTAGGAGGAGTTCTTCTCGCTCTTTGGTTTATTCCTCTCCCCATGTCCCTCAACCTTTTCCTTCCCCTGTGGTGGTGACCCCCGAACCTGCTACGAGTGCTCAGCCTGATATGACGGATATGTTGCGTGCCATTCAGGCTCTTGGTGATAAGGTGGAGTCGTTAGTTAGTGACCACAATCTTCTCTTGGCAGATGTCAAGGAGCTTAAAGTGAAGAGTGCAGTGGGAAGTGTTAGTGCCAGTGCTGTGCATAGTGTCAGTGTCAGTGTTGCGCATGAGGATACTTCTGTGCGTGCCAGTCGTCCTCCCAGTCCGGGACCTCTTGCAAGCTCCCAAGCCCAGGGGAGAAGCAACGTCGAAGGGCAAAAGGGTTCGGCAGGCCTTGATCGGCGCACAGTTGTATCCTCAGTGGTTGCGGGCGTATCTGATAGAGATCGTCACTTCCACTCCCAGACGAATGAGCCCTTAAATTCCTCGTCTGCGGAAGAGGTTTCCAGGAGGAAACGGTGGACCCAGGTCTCACGACCTATCAAACGTAAGGTCCCTTCCGAGCTAGTCCAACGGCCCAGGTGTAGCCACTGGGCCAGTTCGGACTCGCCGCAGTCATCTGATGACTGCACACCTCCCAAGAGAGGTAGAGTGGTTCCTCAACAGGCCTCTGCTCCAACCACTGTGGACCCCAAGTGGTCAATGCTGCAGACTATGCAGTCTCAGCTTGCGGCTTTGATGCAGGAGTATCAGGCAGAGAAGGTTAGCACCCCTCCTCCTGCGAGCGCTCCTCCACCTTTACGCAGTCCTCCCTGTCAGATGCAGCCGCATCGGGAGTTGCCAGGTTCCAGCACTATGCGGCAACCTCCTCAACCCATGAGGCAGGAGCCTCATGCTATGCGACAACCTCCTCAACCCCTGAGGCAGGAGCCTCAGGCTATGCGGCAACCTCCTCCATCCTTGAGGCAGGAGCCTCATGCTATGCAGCAACCTCCTCAACCCTTGAGGCAGGAGCCTTATGCTATGAGGCATCCTCCTCAACCCATGCAGCACGAGCCTCATACCATGCAGCAGCCGCATTCTATGCAGCATGAGCCTCATCCCATGCAGCTTGAGCCGCATGCCATGCAGCATGAGCCTCATGCCTTACAACCCGTTCTGCAGGATTCAGCCATTCAGCCTGCCACTCTGCCTTTACCTCTCGCTACTCAACTCTCAGGCGATGAGGTTTCTGAGGATGAAGCTGCCCATCTGGATGATCCTCCATCTGAGGTGGAAGGACACAAGTCTTCGCCGCCTTCCTTAGACTTTCGCAAGGTCCTGGCTCTGTTCAGAGAGTTGTACCCTGAACACTTCGTGTCTGCAACCCCTCGTTCTCCTCCCTCCGAGTTTTCTCTGGGCATGCAGTCTACTTCGCCTGCCTACACCAAGCTTGTCCTCACCAGATCATCAAGGAGAGCTTTGAGGGTTTTGGGGGATTGGTTGCAGTCCAAGCAGCAACTGGGAAGGACCTCTTTTGTGTTTCCTCCTCCTAAGCTTGCTTCTAAGTCGGGCGTCTGGTATGCCACGGGAGAGGAACCTGGCTTGGGGGTTCCTGCCTCTGCCCAGGCCGACTTCTCAAGTTTGGTTGACTCTCCCCGCAGGTCGGCTATGAGACGCTCGAAGGTCTGCTGGTCCTTTTCAGATCTGGACCACTTGATGAAGGGAGTCTTTCGCGCCTTCGAAATTTTTAACTTCCTCGATTGGAGTCTAGGAGCCTTAAGCAGGAAGACTGCTCCTTCTGACAAAGACGCGGCCATGCTGATCATGTCCAGTATGGACAAAGCAATTCGCGATGGTTCTGGCGAACTTGCGGCTATTTTTGTCTCAGGAGTCCTCAAGAAAAGGGAACATCTATGCACCTACTTATCGACTGGTATCACCCCTTGCCAGAGGTCAGAGTTACTGTTTGCTCCTCTCTCCAAGTTCCTGTTTCCGGAGGAGTTAATCAAGGGGATGGCTGCGGCTCTTATCCAGAAGGATACACATGACCTCATGGCTTCTTCAGCACGTAAGGCGAAAACCTTACCTTCCGTGCCTAGATCTTACCGCACCCCTGTTGCTGATACACCTGCTACTAGGTTCATTCCGCCCTTTCGTGGTAGAGCCTCCAGTAGAGGAAGTACCCGTGCAGACAGTCAACGGGGCAAGTCAAAGAAGGGTGCCAAGTCCACGAAAAACAAGCTTTGACTTCCTTCCTCTCCAGACAGCTGTAGGAGCCAGACTCAAGACCTTCTGGCAAGCCTGGGAGAGCAGAGGTGCAGACGCTCAGTCTGTCAAGTGGCTAAGGGAGGGATACAGAATTCCGTTCTGCCGCAATCCCCCTCTGACCACTTCTCCCATCAACCTCTCTCCCAACTACAAGGAGAAGGACAAGAGGCTAGCGTTACAACAAGAGGTGTCGCTCCTGCTACAGAAGGAGGCAGTGGTGATAGTTCGGGACCATCAATCCCCGGGCTTTTACAACCGTCTCTTCCTGGTGGCCAAGAAGACAGGAGGTTGGAGACCGGTGCTGGACGTCAGTACGCTCAATGCTTATGTCACCAAGCAGACGTTCACAATGGAGACGACGAAGTCGGTCCTAGCAGCGGTCAGGCAGGAGGACTGGATGGTCTCGTTAGATCTGAAAGATGCCTACTTTCACGTTCCCATCCATCCAGACTCCCAACCTTTTCTGAGATTCGTCTTTGGAGAGGTTGTGTACCAGTTCCAAGCCCTGTGCTTTGGCCTGACCACGGCACCTCTTGTGTTTACGCGACTGATGAGGAATATTGCGAAATTCCTTCACTTGGCAGACATCAGAGCCTCCCTTTATTTAGACGACTGGCTTTTAAGAGCTCCCACAAGTCGTCGCTGTCTGGAGAGTCTCAGATGGACTATGGATCTGACCAAGGAACTGGGCCTCCTGGTCAATTTAGAGAAGTCCCAGCTCGTTCCTTCCCAGTCCATCGTTTACCTGGGTATGGAGATTCAGAGTCGAGCTTTTCGGGCTTTTCCGTCGGCCCCAAGAATCAACCAAGCCCTGGAGTGCATCCTGAGCATGCTGAGGAGGAACCGATGCTCGGTGAGGCATTGGATGAGTCTAACAGGGACTCTTTCATCGCTAGCCCTGTTCATCGAGTTAGGGAGACTCCACCTCCGCCCCCTTCAGTACCATCTGGCAGCTCACTGGAACAAGGATATGACGCTCGAGACGGTCTCAATTCCTGTTTCCAAAGAGATGAGGGCTACTCTAACGTGGTGGAAGAACAGCATTCTTCTCAAGGAAGGTCTTTCGTTAGCTGTTCAGACCCCCGACCATCATCTCTTCTCGGACGCATCAGACTCGGGCTGGGGCGCGACATTGGACGGACAGGAATGCTCAGGGATATGGAATCAGGAACAGAAAACGCTTCATATCAATTGCAAGGAGTTGTTGGCGGTTCATCTGGCCTTAATGAACTTCAAGTCCCTCCAGCTAAACAAGGTGGTGGAGGTGAACTCCGACAACACCACAGCCTTGGCGTACATCTCCAAGCAGGGAGGGACTCATTCGAGGAAGCTGTTCGAGATCGCAAGGGACCTCCTCATTTGGTCAAAAAGTCGAAAGCTCACGCTGGCAACGAGGTTCATTCAGGGCGATATGAATGTCATGGCAGATCGCCTCAGCCGGAAGGGTCAAGTCATCCCCACAGAGTGGACCCTTCACAAGAACGTTTGCAACAGACTTTGGGCCCTGTGGGGTCAGCCAACACTAGATCTGTTCGCTACCTCGATGACCAAGAGGCTCCCATTGTACTGTTCCCCGATTCCAGACCCGGCAGCAGTTCACGTGGATGCCTTTCTGCTGGATTGGTCCCATCTCGACCTGTATGCATTCCCGCCGTTCAAGATCATCAACAGGGTTCTTCAGAAGTTCGTCTCTCACAAAGGGACACGGCTGACGTTGGTTGCTCCCCTCTGGCCCGCAAGAGAATGGTTCACAGAGGTACTGCAATGGCTGGTCGACGTTCCCAGGACTCTCCCTCTAAGAGTGGACCTTCTGCGTCAACCTCACGTCAAGAAGGTACACCCAAGCCTCCACGCTCTTCGTCTGACTGCCTTCAGACTATCGAAAGACTCTCAAGAGCTAGAGGCTTTTCGAAGGAGGCAGCCAGAGCGATTGCCAGAGCAAGGAGGATATCCACTCTCAGAGTCTATCAATCTAAGTGGGAAGTCTTCCGAAGCTGGTGCAGGGCCAATGCAGTTTCCTCTACCAGTACCACTGTAACCCAAATTGCTGACTTCCTGTTACATCTAAGGAACGTTAGATCCCTATCAGCTCCTACGATCAAGGGTTATAGAAGTATGTTGGCAGCGGTTTTCCGCCACAGAGGCTTGGATCTTTCCTCCAACAAAGATCTGCAGGACATCCTTAGGTCTTTTGAGACCTCTAAGGAACGTCGGTTGTCCACTCCAGGCTGGAATCTAGACGTGGTCCTAAGGTTCCTGATGTCATCTAGATTTGAACCGCTACAATCAGCCTCTTTCAAGGACCTCACATTAAAAACTCTTTTCCTAGTATGCCTAGCAACAGCTAAGAGAGTAAGTCAGATCCACGCCTTCAGCAGGAACATAGGTTTCACATCGGAAACGGCTACATGTTCCTTGCAGCTCGGTTTTTTGGCTAAAAACGAGCTTCCTTCACGTCCTTGGCCTAAATCGTTCGAGATCCCTAGCCTATCTAACTTGGTGGGTAACGAGCTGGAGAGAGTACTTTGCCCAGTCAGAGCTCTTAGGTACTATCTGAAAAGGTCAAAACCTTTACGAGGACAATCAGAAGCCTTATGGTGTGCGGTTAAGAAGCCTTCGCTACCAATGTCTAAGAACGCAGTTTCTTACTACATCAGGCTTCTGATTAGAGAAGCTCATTCTCATATGAAGGAAGAAGACCTTGCTTTACTGAAGGTAAGGACACATGAAGTGAGAGCTGTGGCTACTTCAGTGGCCTTCAAACAGAACCGTTCTCTGCAGAGTGTTATGGATGCAACCTATTGGAGAAGCAAGTCAGTGTTCGCATCATTCTATCTCAAAGATGTCCAGTCTCTTTACGAGAACTGCTACACCCTGGGACCATTCGTAGCAGCGAGTGCAGTAGTAGGTGAGGGCTCAGCCACTACATTCCCATAATCCCATAACCTTTTTTAACCTTTCTCTTGATTGCTTTTATTGTTGTTTTTGGGTTGTACGGTCGGCTAAGAAGCCTTCCGCATCCTGGTTGATTTGGCGGGTGGTCAATTCTTTCTTGAGAAGCGCCTAGGTTAGAGGTTATGATGAGGTCCTTTAGTATGGGTTGCAGCCCTTTATACTTTAGCCACCTAAGAGTCGTTCAGCATCCTAAGAGGACCGCTACGCTCAGTAAGGAAGACGTACTTATTAAAGGCAGAGTAATGGTTCAAGTCGACTTCCTTACCAGGTACTTATTTGTTTTTTATTGTTATTTTGAATAACTAATAAAAATGAAATACGGGATACTTAGCTTCTTTGTTAACATGTATACTGGTCTCCACCCACCACCCTGGGTGTGAATCAGCTACATGATCATTGGGTAAGATTAATATTGAAAAATGTTATTTTTATTACTAAAATAAATTTTTGAATATACTTACCCGATGATCATGATTTAAATGACCCGCCCTTCTTCCCCATAGAGAACCAGTGGACCGAGGAGAAAATTGAGGTCTTGTTGACAAGAAGTACTGGAGTACCTGACCACAGATGGCGCTGGTGAGTACACCCCCACCTGTATAAGCGATCGCTGGCGTATCCCGACCGTAGATTTCTGTCGGGCAACGGAGTTGACAGCTACATGATCATCGGGTAAGTATATTCAAAAATTTATTTTAGTAATAAAAATAACATGTTTTTTGTTTTTCTCCTTGTAGAACGATTCCTTTCGGGGTTTTCGTTCTTTCTTTAGTGTTCATTAATTTTTAAATTTCATAATTACATAGTTACATAATTATAATTGTTCTAATTCTGTTTTGGTTACAGCTCTCCTTCCGCGAGTGTAAGTGGTTGTGAGGGCACGTGCCTGTTGTGTAATTCTTGTTCCTTTCCCTCGGGATTCCTCTTCGGAGCCTTCCCGGGGGAATGAATGTGTACTAATATTATTTGTTTTATTTTTTTACAGTTACCGATGTAGTTCGTTTCTGTAATATAGCAACGGTGTGAGCTGTCTGGTTGAGTCCTGGGGATTCGGCTGTTGCTGCCTCCCCCCTTGTATTTTCGTCAGGGGCGTGTCTCCTTCTACTGGTAGTACTTCCGTGACGACGGACAGCTCTCCAGTTCATTTTAGAACTCTCAGGAGGCTTGCATCCTTGGGCGGGTAACTTTCCTTCCGAGGGAAGTTTTTCCTGTCCAGGCTTGAGTTTTTCCCCTTTTGGGGGGTTCTTCTCTTGCCTTTTTCTCGTGCGACTATGCTCTTGGTGCTGAGCGGTCACACCTGCAGTTTCGCTCAAGGGGCTGGGCAACTGCAGGAGCTCCTCTTCGGAGGATTGCTCCTTTTAGGTCACTGGCTGACCAGTCTCTTCCACGAAGTGTTTCTCTTTCGTTCGCGAGAGAGTACACTCATAGAGACTCCTCTTCGGAGGTTTCTCCTGTTGCTGTTGGCCTCCCTCGCCGTAAGGCCCACCGTCCGCCTCGTCGTAAGGGCCTCTCATCTCCCTATAAGGGTGCTTGAGGCGCCTTTTTGGATCTCCGTTTGCAGCCTACAACTCCTTTTTCTCGATCTTCCGCCTTGGTGCAGATGGACAGCAGTCTGATCTCGTCTTCCGACGGGCAACGGTCTTCCCGACGGACAACGGTCTTCCCGACGGACAGCGGTCTTCCGACGGACATCAGTCTCCCGGCGGACAACGATCCCTTCGGGGCAAAGGGTTGCCCCCACGGGGGTTCTTCCCTTGCGTGTCAGGGTTTCCCTGCGCGCCCTTCTGCTGTGTTCTCTCCTGCTCCTGCTCAGTGTGAGCACACAGGCGCTCTTCTGCTCATCAGCACTCTCCTGTTCGTCAGCGCTTTCAAGATGATCATCCCTGCGGTTCCTGTTGGTTCCTGTTACGCGCCCTGTGCGCCCACGTTCGCCCTTGCGATCTAGAACTTCGGTTCAGGTCAGGGTCAAGGACTCTTCTTCTTTGCGCAGGCTTCCACAGGTAGCCTTCTGCTCGTCAGCGATCATCAGCTCGTCAGCGATCATCAGCTCGCCAGCGATCATCAGCTCACTTGCAAGAATAGGAGAAACTTAAGGGAGATCTGAGCAACACTCCTCTATTCCTGAACCTGGGTTAGCCCTTCCCCGTCATTCCCTGGAAGGATTTTTGGCGGGGGGGCTTTCCGTTCGAGATTTCTCCATCGGACAAGGGGTGACTGCTTACCTCTTCCTCTGGGAGCTTACCAGGTTCTTTCCCTCCTCGGTTATGGCCCGAGGTTTGGTTCAAGGAAGCTACAGGAAGATCAAGGGTACTTTCCTCCTCTCGAGCTCAGGCACCTTGGCCTTTCGTCGTTAAGTATCTAACTTGCGGACAAGCTCGATGTTGTACCATCTGGACGCGCTGACTGAGGGCTTCCTTCGGGTGTCTCATCTGTGGAGGTCGACGACCTCAGACACCCTTCCATCCTTGAGAAGAGTTTGTTTGTGCCCAAGGACAGAGACTTAGACAGCTGCTGTGCGGAGTAAATCGACTTCCGGTTTCACTCCTCCAAGGCGCTTTCTTCCAGACTCTGCAGGGCTCCAGCGCCCTTTTCTTTCAACCACGTCGGCCTAAGTTATCGGCTACGACAACTGGGACAAGGTGTCCAATTGCAGTTTCCTCCTGTCAGGAACAGATGGCACGGGAGACTCCCCCGGGGGGGCATAGTCCTAAAAGGAGTTCACGAACTCTAGGATTGCAGGTTTTTCGCTGGGAGGATGCTTAAGGTTACTCATCCGAATGACAGCTTCCCGATGCCCATTCCCGCACAATCTCTGTGAGTAGCCAAGGATATCGCGCCTGCCGTTTCTGTCAGCGAATTCAGTGTCTCTGAACCTCTATGCCATAGCGTCAGCAGAGTTGCCCGGTTGGGCAGAATGATCCATACCTTAGGCGAAGGTCTTCCTTAGGATCATCGACGGCTTCACCCCCGTCCCCCTCAGTCGATCCTTTCTTGTAAGGAAGGATCTGAGAGGGGATGTCCATAGTCGACCTCTCGGCCCTGATCAAGTTTGTCGAACAAACTTCGGCCAGCGTAGACCAGCAGAATCGATCAGACTGGTAACGAGGCGACAGGACTCCTTAAACCCTGGATCGGAAGGACGGGTACTTTCAGTTTCCATTCCATCCATCTTCCAGGGTGCTCGTCGAATTCAGCCTAGACTGCAAGTATTCCTGCTTATGATGCAGTGTGGCTATCCCGCCGTGGCATAGCAGGTTTGTTTCCCCAGAGAACTCTCCCTGCCTTCCTCTTGGCCGCTCAGGTGCAGGCGTCCGCCTCCTCTGCTGTTTGGAGGGCTGGTCAACTCTGGTAGGCTCGGGTTTCGACCTTCTTCAGCGCCGGGACAAGCTTCCGGATGCTTACCATGAGTGTGGGCTCATAGTATTTTGCTTGGAGCCTTCTCTTCCTCTGCCTCAACATCTGGAGTATCTGGCCATGATATTGAATCAACCGCCTTACCACATTGGAAACCCCACTTCTCGTCCGTCCAGCAAGGTTAAGCAATGTCGGTACTTGGATGGGTGACCACCTGGGGACGCCAGATTCTGTTACCACATCCTCCGAGCCTTCCTTTCGGTTGACTGTGGCAAGACTGAGGAGAGTCGCAGTACCTGTTCTCAGTCAAGCAGAGCTTTCAGCCCTACCTTGGAACGTTTCCTAGTTCTTCTTTCCTCATTGACCCGTCTATAGTCCGAACGGTCGCCTCAGGATAAGTTCCATGTGGGGCGATCCAAGTTCCGGTGGCTTCAGGCAATGTTTAACCGGACTCCCTGGCCCTATGGGACCAGCGGAACTATTAGACCTGCAATGGGTGTTGACCTATGGAGCCTCTTGATGGTAGTGGATATTCTCGTCCTTTCCCCACATTCTTGATGCGGTTCTCGGACTCGTCAAAGGAAAGGGTGGGGGGGGGCATGTTCCGGTCCAGGCCTATGGTCAAGACCTGAAGGATACCTCTCCATCATTCAGGCAGGCTTAGGGGCCTTAGTCTGGCCCCTCTTCAGATCCTACAGCTCCTGCCGAGTCGCCCCGTTGCGCGTTGACTTCATTCTAACCAGCAGGGCACGCATTTTCACACCTTCACATCTTGCAGTAGAGATACCGGGATGATTGAGATTCTCTCAATACCACCATCGGCTCTCTCATTCCAGGCAGGGGAATGTTTCTCTCAGACTATACGAGCAGAGCCTCATAGAGAGAGTGTACCTGGGGGTCTTCTTTGACCTGATCGCGACAGCTTGGAACCTCAAGCTTCCGCTAGTCTTCCCCCCAGTCTCAGACCCCGAGACTCTGGCAAGATGCATTCCGGTGATGGTGGGACAACTTCGACGCCTGCGTCTTCCCTCCTTTTTGTCTGTGGACAATGGGTCTCAACAAGACCAGGTTGTCTGTCAACCTTTCAATGGGAGAGCTCCACTGGGACTATGCGCAGAACGGTTTCTGGACCCTCTGCTTCCCCTGACGGAACTCCCGGGAGAGCTTCTCCCACGGCGCAGACTACTCAAGCAACCACACTGCGACATCTCTCCCGAACCGGGGCGTCGCTTCGGCTTCATGCCTGGAGACACTACGCTTCCTCCTCTAGAAGAGACAACCCGCTACAGTCGCGGTACGGAGGTCGCGTCATCTGCGATAGTCATCCACAGGGGTTTCCCAGGCAAAGTGAAGAGTCTAAAGTGGTTGGTGCCGTGGGAGATATACCTCTTCCCTTGAGGCCTCTTCTCCAGCAATAACGGTCTTATTGCCTTTCGGCGGGAGGAAACTCCTTTCCGCTCTCGGCAATGAAGCCTGTCGCTCAGCCTTTCCCTGACCTTCAGGCTTAAAGGAATAACTTTTTCCTGCCCGCTGGATCTATCCTCGCTCATGCGAAGCTACGATCGTCCCTGCCCTAGTCGGAGGAAGACCTCCAACTTGGAGCATGGCTCGGACTTTTAGTCCTTTAAGAGATCTTCTCAAGACCCTTTTACGACAGGCCTCGGATTGTATTCCGCCTTGGGTCTTCTGCTCACTCTGGCCACGGCCAGTGTGTAAGCAATCTTCTTGGTCTCTTACTACTCCCCCCTTTCTAGGAAGAGGGGAAGGCAACATTCAGGCTCGCTCCTGAGTTGTTGGCTAGATTCAGAATCTGAGGGTCCCGGCCCTTCGGTCCGATTCATTCAAGATTTCGAGTCTCCATTCTGTGTCTGATGTCCCAAGACCTTCTCTTTCTTGCCAGTAAGGAATCGAGAGGTTAGCGCTGGGAACAGCTGCAGTTTGTCCTCAGTTGCAGCCGATTTGGGAGCACAAGGAGGACATGGGGGGAGAGTCACCAGTATACCTCTTCAGCCCGGACTCAAGGACATTCATCTCGACCTGTCTTCAGACCCTCCCCCGTCACGTCGCCCTACAGCACGATGTTGGATACATCGCAACGTCCCTCGCCTTCGAGTAATACTACTCTGTGACGCAGGTGCTACAAGCTGGAGTCTGGAAGCGTCTAATGACCTTCGCAGCCCGCTTCCTGCAGGGCGTGACCCACAGGAGTCTCGATACGTTTTCTATCGCTCTGTGGTGGCTACACAACAGCTGGTCTAACCTCAGGCTCCTTTTTGGACAGGTAGCAGAAGGTTGAGGGCATTGTTATCAGGTTTTAGTCTGCATGAACGAAAGAAGTATGTCTGGCCCTTACTTCTTTCTTCATCATCCCCTCTACAGGGAAGCAGCATCCTGGTCTCTGCATAGCTGACCTCGAACCTCTGCAGGTAAACCATGCTTCCTTGTGTTCCGAGTATTGAGTCAATACTGTCGCGTCCCCCATACCCTGACGAGGTGGTATTGGGAACGTCCTAACCCAGAGTTCCTTCTGGAACTCCAGGTCAACTGCCTAGGACGGGTCACACTTCTTCCTTCACACACAAGCTTACGTAGGCCACATGGTTCCTTGCGGAGCAAGGAACTTGTGAGGTGCAGGGACTCCTTTTCTCGAGTGCGACTCACTCGGATTCTGAGTCCCCGGGTAAAGCCAAAGCCAGTATGGCTGGGGACTTTCCACCCTTCCTAAGGGATAAGTCACCCTTTGTAAATAGCGTGGTTTGTATTTCGGTTACGGAACAAATGACAAATTCGAAGATAATTTGTATTTTTCCTAACCATACAAACCTTAGCTATTTACACATATTTGCCCGCCAGCCCTGTCCCCCAAGACAAGTCCTACCTCTAAGTGAAAGTGAGGATTCACCTGTGTGTGAGGGGGAGGAGGGGTAGCTAGCTACCACTCCCCTACCCCCCGCTAACTAGCGCGGGGGTAATACACCCTCGTTAAATTCTAATGGCTCGCCATTTCAGCTACGCTAAAAGTAATACCCTTTGTAAATAGCTAAGGTTTGTATGGTTAGGAAAAATACAAATTATCTTCGAATTTGTCATATTCACTGACAAACAATTTTATTATATATAATGTATTGCCATTATTATATATCTATAAGCATATTCACTTGTTGTAGAGTCCATATATTTGTTTTGTTTTCTACACAAACTCTGCAAGAAATACTGAATATGACTGAATTTTTTTTTTTTTCCTCCCGGCAGGTGAAGGAATTAGTGAGTTGGTGGCGTTGGATCTGTGTTGCACGCTCATCAACTGCATTGATGGCTTGGCTTGCAGTCGTTCCAGACCCCCACACTGATGCTTTACTTGATTCTATATTGGAACTGGACCGGAAATAACCAGAATCTTCATTACCTATTCATTTTACTAAGTGGCCCTTAAAACAAGATAAGCGATATAACATTCCCTACAAAATGTATGGTAATCATATTAAGGAATTTGTTGAAGGAGCATTTAATGGCTAAATAAAGTCCGTTTAATTGTCCAAAATGTTTAGCTATGATTGTAACGGGTATATGCATAAAGTAGATTTCAACTCATGTTCACTTGGCAACAGTTTCTTTTTAAAAACAGCTTATGTGGCAATATTACTGAAGAAAATAGGAGCTTTATAAAGCTTTACAGTACAGTATTCAAATTTATACACATGTTGAATTTTATCGTAGCTGCATAGCTGTTTTCAAGAAAATGTGGTTTACCTTGTGATGTGAATTGGAATAGGTACAAAAAGTTTTTAACAATTATTTAATTTTAAATGATTAAAGGTAAGGAAGTCTATGAAAGTTGTTCCTCATGTGTGTTACTGAAGATTAATTAATTTTGGGTCCAATACAGTGAGAATCCATATTTTATATCATGATTTAATTTCAGAGACAGTTGTACTGTTTTATGTTGTGGCTAACGCTAGTCATTGCGTTTCTAGTCTTTGTCATTAATTCCACTTAATGGCAGCTCTTATTTTAGTTATTTCTTATATCAACTTGGTGTTGATAGTTTTTTATCTGACTACATATATTTCATACGGGTGATGCTGTGTTTGGTAATTTCTTTATTATAAAAAATGCAGAAAATAATGTTAACACAAAATGAATTCATGAATTCAAATTTTCTAGTCATGTCCTTTTCTCAAGGATTGAAATGTCTCATTGGAGGTAAAATGTTATCACCTGAAAGGGCAATCTTTTTCATTCTTGTTTCTTATCTGTTAGCTAACATGGTCAGAATGCTGTAATTAGTCGAGAGAGTAATAGATCAGATGTAGGATTATCAGCCAGTGGCCCACAATAATCCTTCCCCAAACTTTATGAAAATCCTTTTGAAAATTATGATTTGAAACTAATCGCAAACTATCTGAGACCCCTGCCCTGCAGCTTATTTATTTAATGTGAAATATACTTGCTCCTTTCGTAAATAATATGATTCTTAATTTCTTAAAGATCATTTCTCACAATGTTTTGATTTATTAGTTATAATTTCATAAAGGGGGACGTACCCTGATTATTCTTTTCTTGTGCTTATAAAGTAGTCAAATGAGACCAATCAATTCAAACAAGTTTTTATCAAGATGGTCATGAAATAGTCAGTAGAAATGCTTTAAAAACTTCTTGCATCTGGTGTCTAGTCAAAATGCTTAAACTGTATTAAAGCATTATTGAGACTGTCGTGTGAGGTGATTAGTATTATATATTAAAAAAGTGGTTGTTGATACAGTATACTGTACAGTATATGGTGGCACATCCAGTACAGTATTTTCAAGTATACCATGACTCAAAACTGTAATGCTGTATACCATGGCACATGAGACTGTATCTGTAGTATCATATCAATATATAAACATGTATGTTTTAGATGTGGATTAAATGTATAAAATCTGCAAAGAAATGCATTTCATATTCAACGATAGTATTTACCCATAGTGAAGTATTACTTGATCATGATATTTGTCTAAATATAATGCATTTGATTGGTGTAAAATTATATAACAGTCAACAAACTTTGAGATGTGCTATAGCAGTAGAAGACACTTTGATTATTAGTTCATTGTACTTGTTTGATGCTTTACCAATCCACAAGTTTGTGCATCTTTCTGTTATGGGCTTGTTTACATAATCCACATCATGAGCAAAGTGGATGAAATTATATAGACCCGTCTGAAAGTCTGTTGAAGACCATCCGTCCAACTCTTCTAGTCAACTATTAGAATTTACAGGTATTGTAAATTTTCAAACTTTTCAATAAATGTGTGATAGTGTAGAGGATACCTCAATGGCATGCATTGCATTTTCTGAGAATTTTCCCTTTCAAGGGGCTGTTGAGTTATAGTATTGAAGTTAACAGAGGTACTATGCATTGTGCCATAGCAAGCATTATTTAATAGGTAAAATGTTGCACTGATAATAAGCAGATGCAATAAATTATTCTGTGATAGCTAATTATGTCTGGATTAATATCTTTTTCTGATAAATTCTTTGTATATAATTCATTCTAATCAGGTATTTTTTAAGTATTGAGCATTTAAAGACTAAAATGTTATGTACAATACATATTTGCTGGCATATGGGGGCTCACCATCATAGCACACCTATTATTCATGGGGGTATATTTAAAAAAGAAAAATCCCTATAAATCTTTATAGCATGCCCCACCAAAAGTTTTGAAGCTTCTTCCATACACTAGTATTAAAATATTACTGCAAAGACTCCTGTAAATGCCTTGTATACTGTACCTCACCATACTTGGGAGTTTGTTTTTCCAAAAATATGCCTTTCCCCAACTTGTAATAGACTTGTGTAATCATTCAAACATTTGTCAGTCAGTCTCTCTCTCTTCTATCCCTATTTATACTGTTCTGTGCAATATTATGGCCTTATTAAAGATATTTTATAGAAGTGACGGTACAGTACATTACAGTATTTAGGTACTGTATTATGGAATACAGAAAAAGTTTATTCCATAATCTTGCAATTATGCAAACCTCTTTAAGCACATCATAACTCATAGGCTAAATCTAACACAGACCTTCATCATCCAAGGTTACATGGTATTTTACAGGACCTTTCTTTAGGGAAGATGTGAAACATATGCCAGTAATTACAGTATTTATTTGCTATTGTATAAAGTGTTGTGATTTATATACATCAATGCTTACAGCATTAATTTCTCTATGACATCTTTTTATTATGTTTAAAGGTCTATTTTGTGGTTTTACATCCGAGAGGATATTTATGAAGAACGTTAGTGGTAGTACCTGCGTAATGTGTGTCACTATTTTTCTGTTAAATATATATGCACATATACATACATACTGTACATACATATATACATGTGAATAAGTTTGCTACTATCTATATTAATTACAAACTCCTCAATTTTGTATACAAAGTAAATATCCTAAATACAGTAAATTTGATAAACCTAAATTAATTGTAAATTTTACTATATCATTAAAATTTCTTAATCATCTCGCTAATTTATCTTATACAGTAATTATCCAACCATTTTTTGTTCTTCTGTTTATTCACTATTTCCATTATAACAAAAACATGAATTATGTGAGCACATTAAAAACTCCTCTCAGGTTTTGTACTTAGCTGATGAAGAATAATAGTTTCCCCTTTGCTTTTTGGCGGGTTGAGTTTTGGCTGACTAGTATATCCTATACATATATTCAATTTTTTCTTTAAATTAATTTGCATAAAAACTAAATATTTATTATTATACAATATACAGAATGTTGGAACTACCACTAATCTAAACAACTTTCTCATTTATTGACAATCAAGGCATTTTATGTATGAGATATTTATGTCATCACCTTGTGAATTCAAAGACTCCTGAGAATGAAACAAATTATATTTTTCTAAAGAGCAAGAGTTTTAGAAAGGTATTTTCTCAAAGCACAAATAGTATATAACCTAGAAATGTGTGAAAAATAGTGTAATAGTAATTAGCAACCAAAGAATACTTTGATGTTTTATTTTTATGTTACATAGGGACATGCATGAACAGCTTGAGTGAAATTGCTATTTTTATGTGATACTTTGCCTTCCATCTTTGGTTAAGACAACACAGTGCCTTTTTTGTGATGCTTGTAAGCCGGTATTGAATGGCACAGAGTAAATGTTAAGAGATTAAGACAAAACTGTAACACAGTGCACTGAAGTACAATGTATTTACAAAGTGTTATTGTTTCATTTCAAATAACCTTGATTTACTCATAACTAGTAATAAGTTATCATGTGTTATTTGTAATCTTCAAAGTCATCTTATGCTCGCAAGCATTGAATGTGTCTGAAATATCTCATTTTGCTAACTATGCTATGGATGGGGGCTGGCTTTAGATCACTGTTTTCATAACCTTCACATTGAATCATTTTATTTGATAAACTGCACTTAAAAACTGTCTTCTTCATGTTAACAAAATGACAAAATTTAAATTCAATTTATTGAAACTTCACTAGACTGGTCTCTCTAACATTTCAGTTGAAAAAATAGAAATGTGTGGAAATTCTATATTACCTTTTCATTATCCACTATAAGCCATGACCCTATATTGGCATCCCCCAAATCTGAAAGGAGTTACTACTGACAGTGGGTCGGAAAAGGGGGAGAGTGCTCTAGGTAAATCTATGGCAGTGCCCCGTGGGCATTACTCTGGCATCCTTATAGCATTCCTTCAGCGCCTATCTGTGCTCACTTTTTAGCCTTATTACCATCTTGCTGTCCAAGCTCTTTAAACTTACTTCATTTTGCAACTGTAGGTATTTTCCCCAGTTGCCCCAGGGCTATGAATTAACTCTCAGACACCAGTGCTGGGCCATAGCAGAAGCTGTATACAGTACTAGACAATATTATAGAATGTGAAAAAAATACAGTACTTTAATACAAGCCTGATCATTGTGCAACTTAAAGGTTTAAAGGCCATTCATGAAAGGCAGAGGCAAGGAACAGTGATATTGCCCGCAGGACAATGCCCAAGAGACTGACCATATATCTTAGAATCAATGCCCAAGCCCACTCTCCACCTAAGCTACGACCAGGAAGGTCCAGGCATTGGCTGCTGATGACTCAGCAAGTAGACCTATAGGCTCCCCAAAACACCCCCATCCTTAGCTCACAAGGATGGTGAGGTTGCAGACACTAAGGAAACCATCAAGCTTGAGCGTTACTCGAACCCAAGTATGGCCAACACCAGGCTGAGACGTTACCAATCAGGCCACAACAACCCTTAGCCCTACCAAATACTTAGCACCTTGAGAACAAATGCAGATGGAATTACAGATTTTATACATAAAACTTGGACTTGGAAGTTCAAACTTACGGGGAATGTTTTTATGTTCAAGCATGTTGACATGAGTCTCTCTTCATAGTATATATAGATGTTACTGATATTAAGAAATTCTATATTCATTACTCATTACTTCTCATATATATAGTAGTTTATTTCTTTCCCTCACTGGGCTATTTTTCCACATTAGAGCCCTTGGGCTTATAGCATTCTTCTTTTTTAAACTAGGGTTGATTCTTAGCTAGTAATAAGAATAATAAAAGAAAGTAATATTGAAAATTCAGTATCCTAATACTGACCACCTAATGCACTAGACAAGAGCACAATGATTTCCACCACAAATGC